>NC_134274.1:63808892-63940812 GCF_031893055.1 Leptodactylus fuscus | reverse complement strand
TGAGAGGTCAGAGCCCGAATCAGACTGAGAGGTCAGAGCCAGAATCAGAATGAGAGGTCAGAGCAAGAATCAGACTGAGAGGTCAGAGCCGGAAACAGACTGAGAGGTCAGAGCCAGAATCAGACTGAGAGGTCAAAACCAGAATGAGACTGAGAGGTCAGAGCTGGAATCAGACTAAGAGGTCAGACCGGAATCAGACTGAGAGGTCAGAGCCGGAATCAGTAGGAGAGGTGAGAGCCGGAATCAGACTAAGAGGTAAGAGCCAGAATCAGGCTGAGAGGTCAGAGCCGGAATCAGACTGAGAAGTCAGAGCCAGAATCAGTATAAGAGGTCAGAGCCAGAATCAGGCTGAGAGGTCGGAGCCAGAATCAGTATGAGAGGTCAAAGCCGGAATCAGACTGAGAGGTCAGAGCCAGAATCAGACTGAGAAGTCAGAGCCAGAATCAGACTGAGAGGTTAGAGCCAGAATCAGTATGACAGGTCAGAGCCGGAATCAGACTGAGAGGTCAAAGCCGGAAACAGACTGAGAGGTCAGAGCCAGAATAAGACAGAGAGGTCAGAGAAAGAATCAGTATAAGAGGTCAGAGCCAGAATCAGACAGAGAGGTCAGAGCCAGAATCAAACTAAGAGGTCAGAGACGGATTACGTATGAGATATCAGAGCCGGAATCAGACTGAGAGGTCAGAGCAGGAATCAGTATGAGAGGTCAGAGCCGGAATCAGATTGAGAGGTCAGAGCCAGAATCAGACTGAGAGGTCGGAGCCAGAATCAGACTGAGAAGTCAGAGCCAGAATCAGACTGAGAGGTTAGAGCAAAAATCAGTATGACTGGTCAGAGCCGGAATCAGACTGAGAGGTCAGAGCCAGAATCAGACTGAGAGGTCAGAGCCGGAATCAGACTAAGAGGTCAGAGTCGGAATCAGTAGGAGAGGTCAGAGCCGGAATCAGGCTGAGAGGTCAGAACCGAAATCAGACTGAGAGGTAGGAGCTGGAATCAGACTAAGAGGTCAGAGCCGGAATCAGACTGAGAGGTCAGAGTCGGAATCAGTAGGAGAGGTCAGAGCCGGAATCAGACTAAGAGGTCAAAGCCAGAATCAGACTGAGAGGTCAGAGCCAGAATCAGACTGAGAGGTCAAAACCAGAATCAGACTGAGAGGTAGGAGCTGGAATCAGACTAAGAGGTCAGAGCCGGAATCAGACTGAGAGGTAAGAGCCGGAATCAGTAGGAGAGGTCAGAGCCGGAATCAGACTAAGAGGTCAGAGCCGGAATCAGACTGAGAGGTCAGAGCCAGAATCAGACTGAGAAGTCAGAGTAAGAATCAGACTGAGAGGTTAGAGCCAGAATCAGTATGACAGGTCAGAGCCGGAATCAGACTGAGAGGGCAGAGACGGATTAAGTATGAAATATCAGAGCCGGAATAAGACTGACAGGTCAGAGCCGGAATCAGACTGAGAGGTCAGAGTCGGAATCAGTAGGAGAGGTCAGAGCCGGAATCAGAGTAAGAGGTCAAAGCCAGAATCAGACTGAGAGGTCAGAGCCAGAATCAGACTGAGAGGTCAAAACCAGAATCAGACTGAGAGGTAGGAGCTGGAATCAGACTAAGAGGTCAGAGCCGGAATCAGACTGAGAGGTCAGAGCCGGAATCAGTAGGAGAGGTCAGAGCCGGAATCAGACGAAGAGGTCAGAGCCGGAATCAGACTGAGAGGTCAGAGCCAGAATCAGACTGAGAAGTCAGAGTAAGAATCAGACTGAGAGGTTAGAGCCAGAATCAGTATGACAGGTCAGAGCCGGAATCAGACTGAGAGGGCAGAGACGGATTAAGTATGAAATATCAGAGCCGGAATAAGACTGACAGGTCAGAGCCGGAATCAGACTGAGAGGTCAGAGCAGGAATCAGACTGAGAGGTCAGAGACAGAATCAGACTGAGAGGTCAGAGCCAGAATCAGACTGAGAGGGCAGAGCCAGAATCAGACTGAGAAGTCAGAGCCGGAATCAGACTGAAAGGTCAGAGCTAGAATAAGACTGAGAGGTTAGAGACAGAATCAGTATGACAGGTCAAAGCTGGAATCAAACGGAGAGGTCAGAGCCGGAATAAGACTGAGAGGTCAGAGTCGGAGTCAGACTGAAAAGTCAGAGCCAGAATCCGTATGAGAGGTCAGAGCCCGAATCAGACTGAGAGGTCAGAGCCAGAATCAGAATGAGAGGTCAGAGCAAGAATCAGACTGAGAGGTCAGAGCCGGAAACAGACTGAGAGGTCAGAGCCAGAATCAGACTGAGAGGTCAAAACCAGAATGAGACTGAGAGGTCAGAGCTGGAATCAGACTAAGAGGTCAGACCGGAATCAGACTGAGAGGTCAGAGCCGGAATCAGTAGGAGAGGTGAGAGCCGGAATCAGACTAAGAGGTAAGAGCCAGAATCAGGCTGAGAGGTCAGAGCCGGAATCAGACTGAGAAGTCAGAGCCAGAATCAGTATAAGAGGTCAGAGCCAGAATCAGGCTGAGAGGTCGGAGCCAGAATCAGTATGAGAGGTCAAAGCCGGAATCAGACTGAGAGGTCAGAGCCAGAATCAGACTGAGAAGTCAGAGCCAGAATCAGACTGAGAGGTTAGAGCCAGAATCAGTATGACAGGTCAGAGCCGGAATCAGACTGAGAGGTCAAAGCCGGAAACAGACTGAGAGGTCAGAGCCAGAATAAGACAGAGAGGTCAGAGAAAGAATCAGTATAAGAGGTCAGAGCCAGAATCAGACAGAGAGGTCAGAGCCAGAATCAAACTAAGAGGTCAGAGACGGATTACGTATGAGATATCAGAGCCGGAATCAGACTGAGAGGTCAGAGCAGGAATCAGTATGAGAGGTCAGAGCCGGAATCAGATTGAGAGGTCAGAGCCAGAATCAGACTGAGAGGTCGGAGCCAGAATCAGACTGAGAAGTCAGAGCCAGAATCAGACTGAGAGGTTAGAGCAAAAATCAGTATGACTGGTCAGAGCCGGAATCAGACTGAGAGGTCAGAGCCGAAATCAGACCGAGAGGTCAGAGCCAGAATCAGACTGAGAGGTCAGAGTCGGAATCAGTAGGAGAGGCCAGAGCCGGAATCAGACTAAGAGGTCAGAGCCGGAATCAGACTGAGAGGTCAGAGCCAGATTCAGACTGAGAAGTCAGAGCCAGAATCAGAAGGAGAGGTCAGAGCCAGAATCTGACTGAGAGGTCAGAGCCAGAATCAGACTGAGAGGTCAGAGCAAGATTCAGACTGAAAGGTAAGAGCCGGAATCAGACTGAGAGGTCAGGGCTTGAATCAGACTAAGAAGTCAGAGCTGGAATAAGACTCTGAGGTCAGAGCCGGAATCAGACTGAGATGTCAGAGCCAGAATCAGTACAAGAGGTCAGAGCCAGAATCATATTGAGGGGTCAGAGCCAGAATCAGACTGAGAGGTCAGAGCCAGAATAAGACTGAGAGGTCAGAGCCGGAATCAGTAGGAGAGGTCACGTCCCGAATCAGACTAAGAGGTCAGAGCTGGAATCAGACTGAGTGGTTAGAGCCGGAATCAGACTGAGAGGTCGGAGCCGGAATCAGACTAAGAGGTCAGAGCCGGAATTAGTATAAGAGGTCAGAGCCGTAATCAGTAGGAGAGGTCAGAGCCGGAATTAGTATAAGAGGTCAGAGCCGTAATCAGTAGGAGAGGTCAGAGCCGGAATCAGACTGAGAGGTCAGAAACAGCATCAGACTGAGAGGTCAGAGCCGGAATCAGACTGAGAGGTCAGAGCCGAAATCAGACTAAGGGTGCATTCACACTGAGTAAACGCTAGCTTATTTTGTAGAGTAAAATTACACTTGTAAATTTTGCTATCCCATTGACTTCAATGACATTTTACAGGCGTATTTTTACAAGCGTATTTTTTACAGGCGTATTTTTTACAGGCGTATTTTTACACTTGTAAAAAAATATCATTGAAGTCAATGGGATAGCAAAATTTACAAGTGTAATTTTACTCTACAAAATAAGCTAGCGTTTACTCAGTGTGAATGCACCCTAAGAAATCAGAGCCGGAATCAGTAGGAGAGGTCAGAGCCGGAATCAGTACGAGAGGTCAGAGCCATAATCAGACTGAGAGGTCAAAGCCGGAATCAGACAAAGAGGTCAGAGCCGGAATAAGACTGTGAGGTCAGAGCCGGAATCAGACTGAGAGGTCAGAGCCGGAATCAGACTGAGAGGTCAGAGCAGGAATCAGACTGAGAGGTCAAAGCCGGAATCAGACAAAGAGGTCAGACCCGGAATAAGACTGTGAGGTCAGAGCCGGAATAAGACTGTGAGGTCAGAGCCGGAATCAGACTGAGAAGTAAGAGCCAGAAACAGTACAAGAGGTCAGAGCCAGAATCATATTGAGTGGTCAGAGCCAGAATCAGACTGAGAGGTCACAGCCGGAATCAGTAGGAGAGGTCAGAGCCGGAATCAGACTCAGAGGTCAGAGCTGGAATCAGACTGAGAGGTCAGACCCGGAATCGGACTGAGAGGTCAGAGCCATAATCAGACTGAGAAGTCAGAGCCAGAATCAGACTAAGAAGTCAGAGCCGGAATCAGAATGAGAGGTCAGAGCAAGAATCAGACTGAGAGGTCAGAGCCGGAAACAGACTGAGAGGTCAGAGCCAGAATCAGACTGAGAAGTCAAAGCCGGAATCAGACTGAAAGGTCAGAGCTAGAATCAGACTGAGAGGTTACAGCCAGAATCAGTATGACAGGTCAGAGTAGACAGCAATAAAATGTAGCCAGCTGAATCCAGATAGATGAAAAGTCCGCAGTAAATAAAATATAACTTTTATTTAAATAAAAAATAAAAGAAGTTACATAGTAGTAGATGTCATATCGTTGTACAAAAAGCTACGCGTTTCGGGACTCTAGTCCCTTCCTCTCGGCTATGAGACTAAGAGGTCAGAGCCAGAATCAGACTGAGAGGTCAGAGCAAGAATCAGTATGAAAGGTCAGAGCCAGAATCAGTATGAGAGGTCAGAACCAGAATCAGACTGAGAGGCCAGAGCCGGAATCAGACTGAGAAGTCAGAGCCAGAATCAGACTGAGAGGTCAGAGCCGGAATCAGACTGAGAATTTAGAGCCAGAATCAGACTGAGAGGTCAGAGCCAGAATCAGAATGAGAGGTCAGAGCCGGAAACAGACTGAGATGTCAGAGCCAGAATAAGTCAGAGAGGTCAGAAATTGAATCAGTATAAGAGGTCAGAGCCAGAATCAGACTGAGAGGTCAGAGCCAGAATCAGACTGAGAGGTCAAAACCAGAATCAGACTGAGAGGTAGGAGCTGGAATCAGACTAAGAGGTCAGAGTCGGAGTCAGACTGAGAGGTCAGAGCCAGAATCCGTATGAGAGGTCAGAGCCCGAATCAGACTGAGAGGTCAGAGCCAGAATCAGAATGAGAGGTCAGAGCAAGAATCAGACTGAGAGGTCAGAGCCGGAAACAGACTGAGAGGTCAGAGCCAGAATCAGACTGAGAAGTCAGAGCCGGAATCAGACTGAAAGGTCAGAGCTAGAATCAGACTGATAGGTTACAGCCAGAATCAGTATGACAGGTCAGAGCTGGAATCAGACTGAGAGGTCAGAGTCGGAGTCAGACTGAGAGGTCAGAGCCAGAATCCGTATGAGAGGTCAGAGCCCGAATCAGACTGAGAGGTCAGAGCAAGAATCAGACTGAGAGGTCAGAGCAAGAATCAGACTGAGAGGTCAGAGCCAGAATCAGACTGAGAGGTCAGAGCCGGAATCAGTATAAGAGGTCAGAGCCGTAATCAGTAGGAGAGGTGAGAGCCGGAATCAGACTGAGAGGTCAGAGCTTGAATCAGACTAAGAGGTCAGAGCCAGAATCAGACTGAGAGGTCAGAGCCAGAATCAGACTGAGAGGTCAGAGCCAGATTAAGACTGAAAGGTAAGAGCCGGAATCAGAAGGAGAGGTCAGAGCCAGAATCTGACAAAGAGGTCAGAGCCAGAATCAGACTGAGAGGTCAGAGCAAGATTCAGACTGAAAGGTAAGAGACGGAATCAGACTGAGAGGTCAGGGCTTGAATCAGACTAAGAGGTCAGAGCCAGAATCAGACTGAGAGGTCAGAGCAAGAATCAGTATGAGAGGTCAGAGCCAGAATCAGTATGAGAGGTCAGAACCAGAATCAGACTGAGAGGCCAGAGCCGGAATCAGACTGAGAAGTCAGAGCCAGAATCAGACTGAGAGGTCAGAGCCGGAATCAGACTGAGAATTTAGAGCCAGAATCAGACTGAGAGGTCAGAGCCAGAATCAGAATGAGAGGTCAGAGCCGGAAACAGACTGAGATGTCAGAGCCAGAATAAGTCAGAGAGGTCAGAAATTGAATCAGTATAAGAGGTCAGAGCCAGAATCAGACTGAGAGGTCAGAGCCAGAATCAGACTGAGAGGTCAAAACCAGAATCAGACTGAGAGGTAGGAGCTGGAATCAGACTAAGAGGTCAGAGCCGGAATCAGACTGAGAGGTCAGAGTCGGAATCAGTAGAAGAGGTCAGAGCCGGAATCAGACAAAGAGGTCAAAGCCAGAATCAGACTGAGAGGTCAGAGCCAGAATCAGACTGAGAGGTCAAAACCAGAATCAGACTGAGAGGTAGGAGCTGGAATCAGACTAAGAGGTCAGAGCCGGAATCAGACTGAGAGGTCAGAGCCGGAATCAGTAGGAGAGGTCAGAGCCGGAATCAGACTAAGAGGTCAGAGCCGGAATCAGACTGAGAAGTCAGAGTAAGAATCAGACTGAGAGGTTAGAGCCAGAATCAGTATGACAGGTCAGAGCCGGAATCAGACTGAGGGGGCAGAGACGGATTAAGTATGAAATATCAGAACCGGAATAAGACTGACAGGTCAGAGCCGGAATCAGACTGAGAGGTCAGAGCAGGAATCAGTGTGAGAGGTCAGAGCCGGAATCAGACTGAGAGGTCAGAGCCGGAATCAGACTGAGAAGTCAGAGCCAGAATCAGACTGAGAGGTCAGAGCCAGAATCAGAATGAGAGGTCTGAGCCGGAATCAGACTGGGAGGTCAGAGCTGGAATCAGTAGGAGAGGTCAGAGCCGGAATCAGTAGGAGAGGTCAGAGCCGGAATCAGACTGAGAGGTCAGAGCCGGAATCAAACTGAGAGGTCAGAGCCGATATCAGACTGAGAGGTCAGAGCCAGAATCAGACTGAGAAGTCAGTGCAAGAATCAGTCGGAGAAGTCGAAGCCAGAATCAGTATGAGAGGTCACAGCCAGAATACGAGTGAGAGGTCAGAGCCGGAATCAGTATGAGAGGTCAGAGCCAGAATCAGGCTAAGATGTCAGAGCCGAAATCAGACCGAGAGGTCAGAGCCAGAATCAGACTGAGAGGTCAGAGTCGGAATCAGTAGGAGAGGTCAGAGCCAGAATCAGACTGAGAGGTCAGAGCCAGAATAAGACAGAGAGGTCAGAGAAAGAATCAGTATAAGAGGTCAGAGCCAGAATCAGACTGCGAAGTCAGAGCCAGAATCAGACTGAGAGGTCAGAGCCAGAATCAGAATGAGAGGTCAGAGCGGGAATCAGACTGGTAGGTCAGAGCTGGAATTAGTAGGAGAGGTCAGAGCCGGAATCAGACTGAGAGGTCAGAGCCGGAATAAGTAGGAAAGGTCAGAGCCGGAATCAGACTAAGAGGTCAGAGCTGGAATCAGACTGAGAGGTCAGACCCAGATTTAGGCTGAGATGTCAGAGCCGAAATCAGACTGAGAGGTCAGAGCCAGAATCAGACTGAGAAGTCAGAGCCGGAATCAGACTGAAAGGTCAGAGCTAGAATCAGACTGAGAGGTTAGAGCCAGAATCAGTATGACAGGTCAGAGCTGGAATCAGACGGAGAGGTCAGAGCCAGAATAAGACTGAGAGGTCAGAGTCAGAGTCAGACTGAGAGGTCAGAGCCAGAATCCGTATGAGAGGTCAGAGCCCGAATCAGACTGAGAGGTCAGAGCCAGAATCAGAATGAGAGGTCAGAGCAAGAATCAGACTGAGAGGTCAGAGCCGGAAACAGACTGAGAAGTCAGAGCCAGAATCATACTGAGAAGTCAGAGCCGGAATCAGACTGAAAGGTCAGAGCTAGAATCAGACTGAGAGGTTAGAGCCAGAATCAGTATGACAGGTCAGAGCTGGAATCAGACTGAGAGGTCAGAGCCGGAATAAGACTGAGAGGTCAGAGTCGGAGTCAGACTGAGAGGTCAGAGCCAGAATCCGTATGAGAGGTCAGAGCCCGAATCAGACTGAGAGGTCAGAGCAAGAATCAGACTGAGAGGTCAGAGCAAGAATCAGACTGAGAGGTCAGAGCCAGAATCAGACTGAGAGGTCAGAGCCGGAATCAGTAGGAGAGGCCAGATCCGGAATCAGACTAAGAGGTCAGAGCTGGAATCAGACTGAATGGTCAGAGCCAGAATAAGACTGAGAGGTCGGAGCCGGAATCAGACTAAGAGGTCAGAGCCGGAATCAGTATAAGAGGTCAGAGCCGTAATCAGTAGGAGAGGTCAGAGCCGGAATCAGACTGAGAGGACAGAAACAGCATCAGACTGAGAGGTCAGAGCCGGAATCAGACTGAGAGATCAGAGCCGGAATCAGACTAAGAAATCAGAGCCGGAATCAGTAGGAGAGGTCAGAGCCATAATCAGACTAAGAGGTCAGAGCCAGAATCAGACTGAGAGGTCAGAGCAAGAATCAGACTGAGAAGTCAGAGCCAGAATCAGTATGAGTAGTCAGAGCCAGAATCAGACTGAAAGGTAAGAGCCAGAATCTGACTGAGAGGTCAGAGCCAGATTCAGACTGAAAGGTAAGAGCCGGAATCAGACTGAGAGGTCAGGGCTTGAATCAGACTAAGAGGTCAGAGCCAGAATCAGACTGAGAGGTCAGAGCCAGAATCAGAATGAGAGGTCAGAGCAAGAATCAGACTGAGAGGTCAGAGCCAGAATCCGTATGAGAGGTCAGAGCCCGAATCAGACTGAGAGGTCAGAGCCAGAATCAGAATGAGAGGTCAGAGCAAGAATCAGACTGAGAGGTCAGAGCCGGAAACAGACTGAGAAGTCAGAGCCAGAATCATACCGAGAAGTCAGAGCCGGAATCAGACTGAAAGGTCAGAGCTAGAATCAGACTGAGAGGTTAGAGCCAGAATCAGTATGACAGGTCAGAGCTGGAATCAGACTGAGAGGTCAGAGCCGGAATAAGACTGAGAGGTCAGAGTCGGAGTCAGACTGAGAGGTCAGAGCCAGAATCCGTATGAGAGGTCAGAGCCCGAATCAGACTGAGAGGTCAGAGCAAGAATCAGACTGAGAGGTCAGAGCAAGAATCAGACTGAGAGGTCAGAGCCAGAATCAGACTGAGAGGTCAGAGCCGGAATCAGTAGGAGAGGCCAGATCCGGAATCAGACTAAGAGGTCAGAGCTGGAATCAGACTGAATGGTCAGAGCCAGAATAAGACTGAGAGGTCGGAGCCGGAATCAGACTAAGAGGTCAGAGCCGGAATCAGTATAAGAGGTCAGAGCCGTAATCAGTAGGAGAGGTCAGAGCCGGAATCAGACTGAGAGGTCAGAAACAGCATCAGACTGAGAGGTCAGAGCCGGAATCAGACTGAGAGGTCAGAGCCGGAATCAGACTAAGAAATCAGAGCCGGAATCAGTAGGAGAGGTCAGAGCCATAATCAGACTAAGAGGTCAGAGCCAGAATCAGACTGAGAGGTCAGAGCAAGAATCAGACTGAGAAGTCAGAGCCAGAATCAGTATGAGTAGTCAGAGCCAGAGTCAGTATCAGAGGTCAGAGCCGGAATCAGAAGGAGAGGTCAGAGCCGGAATCAGACTGAGAGGTCAGAGCCAGAAACTGACTGAGAGGTCAGAGCCAGAATCAGACTGAGAGGTCAGAGCCAGATTCAGACTGAAAGGTAAGAGCCGGAATCAGACTGAGAGGTCAGGGCTTGAATCAGACTAAGAGGTCAGAGCCAGAATCAGACTGAGAGGTCAGAGCAAGAATCTATATGAGAGGTCAGAGCCAGAATCAGTATGAGAGGTCAGAACCAGAATCAGACTGAGAGGCCAGAGCCGGAATCAGACTGAGAAGTCAGAGCCAGAATCAGACTGAGAGGTCAGAGCCGGAATCAGACTGAGAATTTAGAGCCAGAATCAGACTGAGAGGTCAGAGCCAGAATCAGAATGAGAGGTCAGAGCCGGAAACAGACTGAGATGTCAGAGCCAGAATAAGTCAGAGAGGTCAGAGAAAGAATCAGTATAAGAGGTCAGAGCCAGAATCAGACTGAGAGGTCAAAGCCAGAATCAGACTGAGAGGTCAGAGCCAGAATCTGACTGAGAGGTCAGAGCCAGAATCAGACTGAGAGGTCAGAGCCAGATTCAGACTGAAAGGTAAGAGCCGGAATCAGACTGAGAGGTCAGGGCTTGAATCAGACTAAGAGGTCAGAGCCAGAATCAGACTGAGAGGTCAGAGCAAGAATCAATATGAGAGGTCAGAGCCAGAATCAGTATGAGAGGTCAGAGCCAGAATCAGAATGAGAGGTCAGAGCGGGAATCAGACTGGTAGGTCAGAGCTGGAATTAGTAGGAGAGGTCAGAGCCGGAATCAGTAGGAGAGGTCAGAGACGGAAACAGACTGAGAGGTCAGAGCCGGAATCAGACTGAGAGGTCAGAGCCGGAATAAGTAGGAGAGGTCAGAGCCGGAATCAGACTAAGAGGTCAGAGCTGGAATCAGACTGAGAGGTCAGACCCAGATTTAGGCTGAGATGTCAGAGCCGAAATCAGACTGAGAGGTCAGAGCCAGAATCAGACTGAGAAGTCAGAGCCGGAATCAGACTGAAAGGTCAGAGCTAGAATCAGACTGAGAGGTTAGAGCCAGAATCAGTATGACAGGTCAGAGCTGGAATCAGACGGAGAGGTCAGAGCCGGAATGAGACTGAGAGGTCAGAGTCGGAGTCAGACTGAGAGGTCAGAGCCAGAATCCGTATGAGAGGTCAGAGCCCGAATCAGACTGAGAGGTCAGAGCCAGAATCAGAATGAGAGGTCAGAGCAAGAATCAGACTGAGAGGTCAGAGCCGGAAACAGACTGAAAGGTCAGAGCTAGAATCAGACTGAGAGGTTAGAGCCAGAATCAGTATGACAGGTCAGAGCTGGAATCAGACGGAGAGGTCAGAGCCAGAATAAGACTGAGAGGTCAGAGTCGGAGTCAGACTGAGAGGTCAGAGCCAGAATCCGTATGAGAGGTCAGAGCCCGAATCAGACTGAGAGGTCAGAGCCAGAATCAGAATGAGAGGTCAGAGCAAGAATCAGACTGAGAGGTCAGAGCCGGAAACAGACTGAGAAGTCAGAGCCAGAATCATACTGAGAAGTCAGAGCCGGAATCAGACTGAAAGGTCAGAGCTAGAATCAGACTGAGAGGTTAGAGCCAGAATCAGTATGACAGGTCAGAGCTGGAATCAGACTGAGAGGTCAGAGCCGGAATAAGACTGAGAGGTCAGAGTCGGAGTCAGACTGAGAGGTCAGAGCCAGAATCCGTATGAGAGGTCAGAGCCCGAATCAGACTGAGAGGTCAGAGCAAGAATCAGACTGAGAGGTCAGAGCAAGAATCAGACTGAGAGGTCAGAGCCAGAATCAGACTGAGAGGTCAGAGCCGGAATCAGTAGGAGAGGCCAGATCCGGAATCAGACTAAGAGGTCAGAGCTGGAATCAGACTGAATGGTCAGAGCCAGAATAAGACTGAGAGGTCGGAGCCGGAATCAGACTAAGAGGTCAGAGCCGGAATCAGTATAAGAGGTCAGAGCCGTAATCAGTAGGAGAGGTCAGAGCCGGAATCAGACTGAGAGGTCAGAAACAGCATCAGACTGAGAGGTCAGAGCCGGAATCAGACTGAGAGGTCAGAGCCGTAATCAGACTAAGAAATCAGAGCCGGAATCAGTAGGAGAGGTCAGAGCCATAATCAGACTGAGAGGTCAGAGCAAGAATCAGACTGAGAAGTCAGAGCCAGAATCAGTATGAGTAGTCAGAGCCAGAATCAGTATCAGAGGTCAGAGCCGGAATCAGAAGGAGAGGTCAGAGCCGGAATCAGACTGAGAGGTCAGAGCCGGAATCTGACTGAGAGGTCAGAGCCAGAATCAGACTGAGAGGTCAGAGCCAGATTCAGACTGAAAGGTAAGAGCCGGAATCAGACTGAGAGGTCAGGGCTTGAATCAGACTAAGAGGTCAGAGCCAGAATCAGACTGAGAGGTCAGAGCAAGAATCAATATGAGAGGTCAGAGCCAGAATCAGTATGAGAGGTCAGAACCAGAATCAGACTGAGAGGCCAGAGCCGGAATCAGACTGAGAAGTCAGAGCCAGAATCAGACTGAGAGGTCAGAGCTGGAATCAGACTGAGAATTTAGAGCCAGAATCAGACTGAGAGGTCAGAGCCAGAATCAGAATGAGAGGTCAGAGCCGGAAACAGACTGAGATGTCAGAGCCAGAATAAGTCAGAGAGGTCAGAGAAAGAATCAGTATAAGAGGTCAGAGCCAGAATCAGACTGAGAGGTCAAAGCCAGAATCAGACTGAGAGGTCAGAGCCAGAATCAGACTGAGAGGTCAAAACCAGAATCAGACTGAGAGGTAGGAGCTGGAATCAGACTAAGAGGTCAGAGCCGGAATCAGACTGAGAGGTCAGAACCGGAATTAGTAGGAGAGGTCAGAGCCGGAATCAGACTAAGAGGTCAGAGCCGGAATCAGACTGAGAGGTCAGAGCCGGAATCAGACTGAGAGGTCAGAGCCAGAATCAGACTGAGAAGTCAGAGTAAGAATCAGTATGACAGGTCAGAGCCGGAATCAGACTGAGAGGTCAGAGCCAGAATCAGACTGAGAGGGCAGAGACGGATTAAGTATGAAATATCAGAGCCGGAATAAGACTGACATTTCAGAGTCGGAATCAGACTTAGAGGTCAGAGCAGGAATCAGACTGAGAGGTCAGAGCCAGAATCAGACTGAGAGGTCAGAGCAAGAATCAGACTGAGAGGGCAGAGCCAGAATCAGACTGAGAAGTCAGAGCCAGAATCAGACTGAGAGGTCAGAGCCGGAATAAGTATGAGAGGTCAGAGCCGGAATCAGACTGAGAGGTCAGAGCCGGAAACAGACTGAGAGGTCAGAGCCAGAATCAGACTGAGAGGTCAAAACCAGAATGAGACTGAGAGGTCAGAGCTGGAATCAGACTAAGAGGTCAGACCCGGAATCAGACTGAGAGGTCAGAGCCGGAATTAGTAGGAGAGGTGAGAGCCGGAATCAGACTAAGAGGTAAGAGCCAGAATCAGGCTGAGAGGTCAGAGCCGGAATCAGACTGAGAAGTCAGAGCCAGAATCAGACTGAGAGGTCAGAGCCCGAATCAGACTGAGAGGTCAGAGCCAGAATCAGAATGAGAGGTCAGAGCAAGAATCAGACTGAGAAGTCAGAGCCAGAATCAGACTGAGAGGTCAGAGCCGGAATAAGTATGAGAGGTCAGAGCCGGAATCAGACTGAGAGGTCAGAGCCGGAAACAGACTGAGAGGTCAGAGCCAGAATCAGAATGAGAGGTCAAAACCAGAATGAGACTGAGAGGTCAGAGCTGGAATCAGACTAAGAGGTCAGACCCGGAATCAGACTGAGAGGTCAGAGCCGGAATCAGTATGAGAGGTGAGAGCCGGAATCAGACTAAGAGGTAAGAGCCAGAATCAGGCTGAGAGGTCAGAGCCGGAATCAGACTGAGAAGTCAGAGCCAGAATCAGACTGAGAGGTCAGAGCCGGAATAAGTATGAGAGGTCAGAGCCGGAATCAGACTGAGAGGTCAGAGCCGGAATCAGACTGAGAAGTCAGAGCCAGAATCAGACTGAGAGGTCAGAGCCAGAATTAGAATGAGAGGTCTGAGCCGGAATCAGACTGGGAGGTCAGAGCTGGAATCAGTAGGAGAGGTCAGAGCCGGAATCAGTAGGAGAGGTCAGAGCCGGAATCAGACTGAGAGGTCAGAGCCGGAATCAGACTGAGAGGTCAGAGCCGGAATCAGACTGAGAGGTCTGAGCCAGAATCAGACTGAGAAGTCAGCGCAAGAATCAGTCGGAGAAGTCGAAGCCAGAATCAGTATGAGAGGTCACAGCCAGAATACGAGTGAGAGGTCAGAGCCGGAATCAGTATGAGAGGTCAGAGCCAGAATCAGGCTGAGATGTCAGAGCCGAAATCAGACCGAGAGGTCAGAGCCAGAATCAGACTGAGAGGTCAGAGTCGGAATCAGTAGGAGAGGTCAGAGCCGGAATCAGACTGAGAGGTCAGAGCCAGAATAAGACAGAGAGGTCAGAGAAAGAATCAGTATAAGAGGTCAGAGCCAGAATCAGACTGAGAGGTCAAAGCCAGAATCAGACTGCGAAGTCAGAGCCAGAATCAGACTGAGAGGTCAGAGCCAGAATCAGAATGAGAGGTCAGAGCCAGAATCAGACTGGTAGGTCAGAGCTGGAATTAGTAGGAGAGGTCAGAGTCGGAATCAGTAGGAGAGGTCAGAGACGGAAACAGACTGAGAGGTCAGAGCCGGAATCAGACTGAGAGGTCAGAGCCGGAATAAGTAGGAGAGGTCAGAGCCGGAATCAGACTAAGAGGTCAGAGCTGGAATCAGACTGAGAGGTTAGAGCCAGAATCAGACTGAGAAGTCAGAGCCGGAATCAGACTGAAAGGTCAGAGCTAGAATCAGACTGAGAGGTTAGAGCCAGAATCAGTATGACAGGTCAGAGCTGGAATCAGACGGAGAGGTCAGAGCCGGAATGAGACTGAGAGGTCAGAGTCGGAGTCAGACTGAGAGGTCAGAGCCAGAATCCGTATGAGAGGTCAGAGCCCGAATCAGACTGAGAGGTCAGAGCCAGAATCAGAATGAGAGGTCAGAGCAAGAATCAGACTGAGAGGTCAGAGCCGGAATCAGTAGGAGAGGTCAGAGCCGGAATCAGACTGAGAGGTCAGAGCCAGAATCAGACTAAGAGGTCAGAGCCAGAATCAGACTGAGAGGTCAGAGCCAGAATCAGACTGAGAGATCAGAGACGGAAATAGATTGAGAGGTCAGAGTCGGAGTCAGACTGAGAGGTCAGAGCCAGAATCAGTCGGTGAAGTCAAAGCCAGAATCAGTATGAGAGGTCACAGCCAAAATAAGAGTGAGAGGTCAGAGCCGGAATCAGTATGAGAGGTCAGAGCCAGAATCAGGCTGAGATGTCACAGCCGAAATCAGACCGAGAGGTCAGAGCCAGAATCAGACTGAGAGGTCAGAGTCGGAATCAGTAGGAGAGGTCAGAGCCTGAATCAGACTGAGAGGTCAGAGCCAGAATAAGACAGAGAGGTCAGAGAAAGAATCAGTATAAGAGGTCAGAGCCAGAATCAGACTGAGAGGTCAAAGCCAGAATCAGACTGCGAAGTCAGAGCCAGAATCAGACTGAGAGGTCAGAGCCAGAATCAGAATGAGAGGTCAGAGCGGGAATCAGACTGGGAGGTCAGAGCTGGAATTAGTAGGAGAGGTCAGAGCCGGAATCAGTAGGAGAGGAAAGAGCCGGAATCAGACTGAGAGGTCAGAGCCGGAATCAGTAGGAGAGGTCAGAGCCGGAATCAGACTTAGAGGTCAGAGCCAGAATCAGACTAAGAGGTCAGAGCCAGAATCAGACTGAGAGGTCAGAGCCAGAATCAGACTGAGAGGTCAGAGCCGGAATCAGACTGAGAGGTCAGGGCTTGAATCAGACTAAGAGGTCAGAGCCAGAATCAGACTGAGAGGTCAGAGCAAGAATCAGTATGACAGGTCAGAGCCGGAATCAGACTGAGAGGTCAGAGCCAGAATCAGACTGAGAGGGTCAGAAACAGCATCAGACTGAGAGGTCAGAGCCGGAATCAGACTGAGAGGTCAGAAAACAGCATCAGACTGAGAGGTCAGAGCCAGAATCAAACTGAGATGTCAGAGCCGGAATCAGACTGAAAAGTCAGAGCCAGAATAAGACTGAGAGGTTAGAGCCAGAATCAGTATGACAGGTCAGAGCTGGAATCAGACTGAGAGTTCAGAGCCGGAATAAGACTTAGAGGTCAGAGCCGGAATCAGACTGAGAGGTCAGAGCCAGAATCAGAATGAGAGGTCAGAGCCGGGAAAACAGACTTAGGTGTCAGAGCCAGAATAAGTCAGAGAGGTCAGAGAAAGGATCAGTATAAGAGGTCAGAGCCAGAATCAGACTGAGAGGTCAAAGCCAGAATCAGAATGAGAGGTCAGAGCCAGAATCAGACTGAGAGGTCAAAACCAGAATCAGACTGGAGAGGTAGGAGCTGGAATCAGACTAAGAGGTCAGAGCCGGAATCAGACTAAGAGGTCAGAGCCGGAATCAGACTGAGAGGTCAGAGCCGGAATCAGTAGGAGAGGTTAGAGCCGGAATCAGGACTAAGAGGTCAGAGCTGAAATCAGACTGAGAGGTCAGACCCAGATTTAGGCTGAGATGTCAGAGCCGAAATCAGACTGAGAGGTCAGAGCCAGAATCAGGACTGAGAAGTCAGAGCCGGAATCAGACTGAAAGGTCAGAGCTTGAATCAGACTGAGAGGTTAGAGCCAGAATCAGTATGACAGGTCAGAGCTGGAATCAGACGGAGAGGTCAGAGCCGGAATAAGACTGAGAGGTCAGAATCAGAGTCAGACTGAGAGGTCAGAGCCAGAATCCGTATGAGAGGTCAGAGCCCGAATCAGACTAAGAGGTTAGAGCCAGAATCAGAATGAGAGGTCAGAGCAAGAATCAGACTGAGAGGTCAAAACCAGAATCAGACTGAGAGGTCAGAGCTGGAATCAGTCCTAAGAGGTCAGACCCGGAATCAGACTGAGAGGTCAGAGCCGGAATCAGTAGGAGAGGTGAGAGCCGGAATCAAACTAAGAGGTCAGAGCCGGAATCAGGCTGAGAAGTCAGAGCCGGAATCCGACTGAGAAGTCAGAGCCAGAATCAGTATGAGAGGTCCAGAGCCAGAATCAGGCTGAGAGGTCCAAGCCAGAATCAGTATGAGAGGTCAAAGCCGGAATCAGACTGAGAGGTCAGAGCCAGAATCAGACTGAGAGGTCAGAGCCGGAATCAGACTAAGAAGTCAGAGCTGGAATAAGACACTGAGGTCAGAGCCGGAATCAGTACAAGAGGTCAGAGCCAGAATCATATTGAGGGGTCAGAGCCGGAATCAGACTGAGAGGTCAGAGCCAGAATAAGGACTGAGAGGTCAGAGCCGGAATCAGTAGGAGAGGCAAGATCCGGAATCAGACTAAGAGGTCAGAGCTGGAATCAGACTGAGTGGTCAGAGTCGGAATCAGACTGAGAGGTCAGAAACAGCATCAGACTGAGAGGTCAGAGCCGGAATCAGACTGAGAGGTCAGAGCCAGAATCAGACTGAGAAGTCAGCGCAAGAATCAGTCGGAGAAGTCAAAGCCAGAATCAGTATGAGAGGTCACAGCCAAAATAAGAGTGAGAGGTCAGAGCCGGAATCAGTATGAGAGGTCAGAGCCAGAATCAGGCTGAGATGTCAGAGCCGAAATCAGACCGAGAGGTCAGAGCCAGAATCAGACTGAGAGGTCAGAGCCAGAATCAGACTGAGAGGTCAGAGCCAGAATCAGAATGAGAGGTCAGAGCAGGAATCAGACTGGGAGGTCAGAGCTGGAATTAGTAGGAGAGGTCAGAGCCGGAATCAGTAGGAGAGGACAGAGCCGGAATCAGACTGAGAGGTCAGAGCCGGAATCAGTAGGAGAGGTCAGAGCCGGAATCAGACTGAGAGGTCAGAGCCAGAATCAGTATAAGAGGTCAGAGCCAGAATCAGGCTGAGAGGTCCGAGCCAGAATCAGTATGAGAGGTCAAAGCCGGAATCAGACTGAGAGGTCAGAGCCAGAATCAGACTGAGAGGTCAGAGCCAGAATAAGACAGAGAGGTCAGAGAATGAATCAGTATAAGAGGTCAGAGCCGGAATCAGACTGAGAGGTCCGAGCCAGAATCAGACTGAGAGGACAGAGCCAGAATCAGACTGAGTGGTCAGAGCCGGAATCAGACAGAGAGGTCAGAGCCAGAATCAGACTGAGAGGTCAGAGCAAGAATCAGACTGAGAGGTCAGAGTCGGAATCAGTAGGAGAGGTCAGAGCCGGAATCAGACTGAGAGGTCAGAACCGAAATCAGACTGAGAGGTCAGAGCCGGAATCAGACTGAGAGGTCTGAGCCAGAATCAAACTGAGAAGTCAGAGCCGGAATCAGACTAAAAAGTCAGAGCCAGAATAAGACTGAGAGGTTAGAGCCAGAATCAGTATGACAGGTCAGAGCTGGAATCAGACTGAGAGTTCAGAGCCGGAATAAGACTGAGAGGTCAGAGTCGGAGTCAGACTGAGAGGTCAGAGCCAGAATCAGTATGAGAGGTCAGAGCCGGAATCAGACTGAGAGGTCAGAGCCAGAATCAGAATGAGAGGTCAGAGCCGGAAACAGACTGAGATGTCAGAGCCAGAATAAGTCAGAGAGGTCAGAGAAAGAATCAGTATAAGAGGTCAGAGCCAGAATCAGACTGAGAGGTCAAAGCCAGAATCAGACTGAGAGGTCAGAGCCAGAATCAGACTGAGAGGTCAAAACCAGAATCAGACTGAGAGGTAGGAGCTGGAATCAGACTAAGAGGTCAGAGCCGGAATCAGACTAAGAGGTTAGAGCCGGAATCAGACTGAGAGGTCAGAGCCGGAATCAGACTGAGAGGTCAGAGCCGGAATCAGACTAAGAGGTCAGAGCTGAAATCAGACTGAGAGGTCAGACCCAGATTTAGGCTGAGATGTCAGAGCCGAAATCAGACTGAGAGGTCAGAGCCAGAATCAGACTGAGAAGTCAGAGCCGGAATCAAACTGAAAGGTCAGAGCTAGAATCAGACTGAGAGGTTAGAGCCGGAATAAGACTGAGAGGTCAGAGTCGGAGTCAGACTGAGAGGTCAGAGCCAGAATCCGTATGAGAGGTCAGAGCCCGAATCAGACTAAGAGGTCAGAGCCAGAATCAGAATGAGAGGTCAGAGCAAGAATCAGACTGAGAGGTCAGAGCTGGAATCAGACTAAGAGGTCAGACCCGGAATCAGACTGAGAGGTCAGAGCCGGAATCAGTAGGAGAGGTGAGAGCCGGAATCAGACTAAGAGGTCAGAGCCGGAATCAGGCTGAGAAGTCAGAGCCGGAATCAGACTGAGAAGTCAGAGCCAGAATCAGTATGAGAGGTCAGAGCCAGAATCAGGCTGAGAGGTCCAAGCCAGAATCAGTATGAGAGGTCAGAGCCGGAATCAGACTGAGAGGTCAGAAACAGCATCAGACTGAGAGGTCGGAGCCGGAATCAGACTGAGAGGTCAGAAACAGCATCAGACTGAGAGGTCAGAGCCGGAATCAGACTGAGAGGTCAGAAACAGCATCAGACTGAGAGGTCAGAGCCGGAATCAGACTGAGAGGTCAGAGCCAGAATAAGACTGAGAGGTCACAGCCGGAATCAGTAGGAGAGGCCAGAGCCGGAATCAGACTAAGAGGTCAGAGCTGGAATCAGACTGAGAGGTAAGAGCCGGAATCAGACTGAGAGGTCAGAGCCGGAATCAGACTGAGAGGTCAGAGCCGGAATCAGTATGAGAAGTCAGAGTCGGAATCAGACTGAGAGGTCAGAGCCGGAATCAGACTGAGAAGTCGGAGCCAGAATCAGACTGAGAGGTCAGAGCCGGAATCAGACTGAGAGGTCAGAGCCAGAATCAGACTGAGAGGTCGGAGCCAGAATCAGACTGAGAAGTCAGAGCCAGAATCAGACTGAGAGGTTCGAGCAAGAATCAGTATGACTGGTCAGAGCCGGAATCAGACTGAGAGGTCAGAGCCGGAATCAGACTGAGAGGTCAGAGCCAGAATAAGACTGAGAGGTCAGAGCCGGAATTAGTAGGAGAGGCCAGAGCCGGAATCAGACTAAGAGGTCAGAGCTGGAATCAGACTGAGAGGTCAGAGCCGGAATCAGACTGAGAGGTCAGAGCCGGAATCAGACTGAGAGGTCAGAGCCGGAATCAGTATGAGAGGTCAGAGCCGGAATCAGACTGAGAGGTCAGGGCTTGAATCAGACTAAGAGGTCAGAGCCAGAATCAGACTGAGAGGTCAGAGCAAGAATCAGTATGAGAGGTCAGAGCCGGAATCAGACTGAGAGGTCAGAGCCAGAATAAGACTGAGAGGTCAGAGCCGGAATCAGTAGGAGAGGCCAGAGCCAGAATCAGAATAAGAGGTCAGAGCTGGAATCAGACTGAGAGGTCAGAGCCGGAATCAGATTGAGAGGTCAGAGCCGGAATCAGACTGAGAGGTCAGAGCCGGAATCAGTGTGAGAGGTCAGAGCCGGAATCAGACTGAGAGGTCAGAGCCGGAATCAGACTGAGAAGTCAGAGCCAGAATCAGACTGAGAGGTCAGAGCCAGAATCAGAATGAGAGGTCTGAGCCGGAATCAGACTGGGAGGTCAGAGCTGGAATCAGTAGGAGAGGTCAGAGCCGGAATCAGTAGGAGAGGTCAGACCTGGAATCAGACTGAATGGTCAGAGCCGGAATCAAACTGAGAGGTCAGAGCCGATATCAGACTGAGAGGTCAGAGCCAGAATCAGATTGAGAAGTCAGTGCAAGAATCAGTTGGAGAAGTCGAAGCCAGAATCAGTATGAGAGGTCACAGCCAGAATACGAGTGAGAGGTCAGAGTCGGAATCAGTAGGAGAGGTCAGAGCCAGAATCAGACTGAGAGGTCAGAGCCAGAATAAGACAGAGAGGTCAGAGAAAGAATCAGTATAAGAGGTCAGAGCCAGAATCAGACTGAGAGGTCAAAGCCAGAATCAGACTGCGAAGTCAGAGCCAGAATCAGACTGAGAGGTCAGAGCCAGAATCAGAATGAGAGGTCAGAGCGGGAATCAGACTGGTAGGTCAGAGCTGGAATTAGTAGGAGAGGTCAGAGCCGGAATCAGTAGGAGAGGTCAGAGACGGAAACAGACTGAGAGGTCAGAGCCGGAATCAGACTGAGAGGTCAGAGCCGGAATAAGTAGGAGAGGTCAGAGCCGGAATCAGACTAAGAGGTCAGAGCTGGAATCAGACTGAGAGGTCAGACCCAGATTTAGGCTGAGATGTCAGAGCCGAAATCAGATTTAGAGGTCAGAGCCAGAATCAGACTGAGAAGTCAGAGCCGGAATCAGACTGAAAGGTCAGAGCTAGAATCAGACTGAGAGGTTAGAGCCAGAATCAGTATGACAGGTCAGAGCTGGAATCAGACGGAGAGGTCAGAGCCGGAATGAGACTGAGAGGTCAGAGTCGGAGTCAGACTGAGAGGTCAGAGCCAGAATCCGTATGAGAGGTCAGAGCCCGAATCAGACTGAGAGGTCAGAGCCAGAATCAGAATGAGAGGTCAGAGCAAGAATCAGACTGAGAGGTCAGAGCCGGAAACAGACTTAAAGGTCAGAGCCAGAATCAGACTGAGAAGTCAGAGCCGGAATCAGACTGAAAGGTCAGAGCTAGAATCAGACTGAGAGGTTAGAGCCAGAATCAGTATGACAGGTCAGAGCTGGAATCAGACGGAGAGGTCAGAGCCAGAATAAGACTGAGAGGTCAGAGTCGGAGTCAGACTGAGAGGTCAGAGCCAGAATCCGTATGAGAGGTCAGAGCCCGAATCAGACTGAGAGGTCAGAGCCAGAATCAGAATGAGAGGTCAGAGCAAGAATCAGACTGAGAGGTCAGAGCCGGAAACAGACTGAGAAGTCAGAGCCAGAATCATACTGAGAAGTCAGAGCCGGAATCAGACTGAAAGGTCAGAGCTAGAATCAGACTGAGAGGTCAGAGCCGGAATCAGTAGGAGAGGCCAGATCCGGAATCAGACTAAGAGGTCAGAGCTGGAATCAGACTGAATGGTCAGAGCCAGAATAAGACTGAGAGGTCGGAGCCGGAATCAGACTAAGAGGTCAGAGCCGGAATCAGTATAAGAGGTCAGAGCCGTAATCAGTAGGAGAGGTCAGAGCCGGAATCAGACTGAGAGGTCAGAAACAGCATCAGACTGAGAGGTCAGAGCCAGAATCTGACTGAGAGGTCAGAGCCAGAATCAGACTGAGAGGTCAGAGCCAGATTCAGACTGAAAGGTAAGAGCCGGAATCAGACTGAGAGGTCAGGGCTTGAATCAGACTAAGAGGTCAGAGCCAGAATCAGACTGAGAGGTCAGAGCAAGAATCAATATGAGAGGTCAGAGCCAGAATCAGTATGAGAGGTCAGAACCAGAATCAGACTGAGAGGCCAGAGCCGGAATCAGACTGAGAAGTCAGAGCCAGAATCAGACTGAGAGGTCAGAGCCGGAATCAGACTGAGAGGTCAGAGCCAGAATCAGACTGAGAGGTCAAAGCCAGAATCAGACTGAGAGGTCAGAGCCAGAATCAGACTGAGAGGTCAAAACCAGAATCAGACTGAGAGGTAGGAGCTGGAATCAGACTAAGAGGTCAGAGCCGGAATCAGACTGAGAGGTCAGAACCGGAATTAGTAGGAGAGGTCAGAGCCGGAATCAGACTAAGAGGTCAGAGCCGGAATCAGACTGAGAGGTCAGAGCCGGAAACAGACTGAGAGGTCAGAGCCAGAATCAGACTGAGAAGTCAGAGTAAGAATCAGTATGACAGGTCAGAGCCGGAATCAGACTGAGAGGTCAGAGCCAGAATAAGACAGAGAGGTCAGAGAAAGAATCAGTATAAGAGGTCAGAGCCAGAATCAGACTGAGAGGTCAAAGCCAGAATCAGACTGCGAAGTCAGAGCCAGAATCAGACTGAGAGGTCAGAGCCAGAATCAGAATGAGAGGTCAGAGCGGGAATCAGACTGGTAGGTCAGAGCTGGAATTAGTAGGAGAGGTCAGAGCCGGAATCAGTAGGAGAGGTCAGAGACGGAAACAGACTGAGAGGTCAGAGCCGGAATCAGACTGAGAGGTCAGAGCCGGAATAAGTAGGAGAGGTCAGAGCCGGAATCAGACTAAGAGGTCAGAGCTGGAATCAGACTGAGAGGTCAGACCCAGATTTAGGCTGAGATGTCAGAGCCGAAATCAGACTGAGAGGTCAGAGCCAGAATCAGACTGAGAAGTCAGAGCCGGAATCAGACTGAAAGGTCAGAGCTAGAATCAGACTGAGAGGTTAGAGCCAGAATCAGTATGACAGGTCAGAGCTGGAATCAGACGGAGAGGTCAGAGCCGGAATGAGACTGAGAGGTCAGAGTCGGAGTCAGACTGAGAGGTCAGAGCCAGAATCCGTATGAGAGGTCAGAGCCCGAATCAGACTGAGAGGTCAGAGCCAGAATCAGAATGAGAGGTCAGAGCAAGAATCAGACTGAGAGGTCAGAGCCGGAAACAGACTTAAAGGTCAGAGCCAGAATCAGACTGAGAAGTCAGAGCCGGAATCAGACTGAAAGGTCAGAGCTAGAATCAGACTGAGAGGTTAGAGCCAGAATCAGTATGACAGGTCAGAGCTGGAATCAGACGGAGAGGTCAGAGCCAGAATAAGACTGAGAGGTCAGAGTCGGAGTCAGACTGAGAGGTCAGAGCCAGAATCCGTATGAGAGGTCAGAGCCCGAATCAGACTGAGAGGTCAGAGCCAGAATCAGAATGAGAGGTCAGAGCAAGAATCAGACTGAGAGGTCAGAGCCGGAAACAGACTGAGAAGTCAGAGCCAGAATCATACTGAGAAGTCAGAGCCGGAATCAGACTGAAAGGTCAGAGCTAGAATCAGACTGAGAGGTCAGAGCCGGAATCAGTAGGAGAGGCCAGATCCGGAATCAGACTAAGAGGTCAGAGCTGGAATCAGACTGAATGGTCAGAGCCAGAATAAGACTGAGAGGTCGGAGCCGGAATCAGACTAAGAGGTCAGAGCCGGAATCAGTATAAGAGGTCAGAGCCGTAATCAGTAGGAGAGGTCAGAGCCGGAATCAGACTGAGAGGTCAGAAACAGCATCAGACTGAGAGGTCAGAGCCAGAATCTGACTGAGAGGTCAGAGCCAGAATCAGACTGAGAGGTCAGAGCCAGATTCAGACTGAAAGGTAAGAGCCGGAATCAGACTGAGAGGTCAGGGCTTGAATCAGACTAAGAGGTCAGAGCCAGAATCAGACTGAGAGGTCAGAGCAAGAATCAATATGAGAGGTCAGAGCCAGAATCAGTATGAGAGGTCAGAACCAGAATCAGACTGAGAGGCCAGAGCCGGAATCAGACTGAGAAGTCAGAGCCAGAATCAGACTGAGAGGTCAGAGCCGGAATCAGACTGAGAGGTCAGAGCCAGAATCAGACTGAGAGGTCAAAGCCAGAATCAGACTGAGAGGTCAGAGCCAGAATCAGACTGAGAGGTCAAAACCAGAATCAGACTGAGAGGTAGGAGCTGGAATCAGACTAAGAGGTCAGAGCCGGAATCAGACTGAGAGGTCAGAACCGGAATTAGTAGGAGAGGTCAGAGCCGGAATCAGACTAAGAGGTCAGAGCCGGAATCAGACTGAGAGGTCAGAGCCGGAAACAGACTGAGAGGTCAGAGCCAGAATCAGACTGAGAAGTCAGAGTAAGAATCAGTATGACAGGTCAGAGCCGGAATCAGACTGAGAGGTCAGAGCCAGAATAAGACAGAGAGGTCAGAGAAAGAATCAGTATAAGAGGTCAGAGCCAGAATCAGACTGAGAGGTCAAAGCCAGAATCAGACTGCGAAGTCAGAGCCAGAATCAGACTGAGAGGTCAGAGCCAGAATCAGAATGAGAGGTCAGAGCGGGAATCAGACTGGTAGGTCAGAGCTGGAATTAGTAGGAGAGGTCAGAGCCGGAATCAGTAGGAGAGGTCAGAGACGGAAACAGACTGAGAGGTCAGAGCCGGAATCAGACTGAGAGGTCAGAGCCGGAATAAGTAGGAGAGGTCAGAGCCGGAATCAGACTAAGAGGTCAGAGCTGGAATCAGACTGAGAGGTCAGACCCAGATTTAGGCTGAGATGTCAGAGCCGAAATCAGACTGAGAGGTCAGAGCCAGAATCAGACTGAGAAGTCAGAGCCGGAATCAGACTGAAAGGTCAGAGCTAGAATCAGACTGAGAGGTTAGAGCCAGAATCAGTATGACAGGTCAGAGCTGGAATCAGACGGAGAGGTCAGAGCCGGAATGAGACTGAGAGGTCAGAGTCGGAGTCAGACTGAGAGGTCAGAGCCAGAATCCGTATGAGAGGTCAGAGCCCGAATCAGACTGAGAGGTCAGAGCCAGAATCAGAATGAGAGGTCAGAGCAAGAATCAGACTGAGAGGTCAGAGCCGGAAACAGACTTAAAGGTCAGAGCCAGAATCAGACTGAGAAGTCAGAGCCGGAATCAGACTGAAAGGTCAGAGCTAGAATCAGACTGAGAGGTTAGAGCCAGAATCAGTATGACAGGTCAGAGCTGGAATCAGACGGAGAGGTCAGAGCCAGAATAAGACTGAGAGGTCAGAGTCGGAGTCAGACTGAGAGGTCAGAGCCAGAATCCGTATGAGAGGTCAGAGCCCGAATCAGACTGAGAGGTCAGAGCCAGAATCAGAATGAGAGGTCAGAGCAAGAATCAGACTGAGAGGTCAGAGCCGGAAACAGACTGAGAAGTCAGAGCCAGAATCATACTGAGAAGTCAGAGCCGGAATCAGACTGAAAGGTCAGAGCTAGAATCAGACTGAGAGGTCAGAGCCGGAATCAGTAGGAGAGGCCAGATCCGGAATCAGACTAAGAGGTCAGAGCTGGAATCAGACTGAATGGTCAGAGCCAGAATAAGACTGAGAGGTCGGAGCCGGAATCAGACTAAGAGGTCAGAGCCGGAATCAGTATAAGAGGTCAGAGCCGTAATCAGTAGGAGAGGTCAGAGCCGGAATCAGACTGAGAGGTCAGAAACAGCATCAGACTGAGAGGTCAGAGCCAGAATCTGACTGAGAGGTCAGAGCCAGAATCAGACTGAGAGGTCAGAGCCAGATTCAGACTGAAAGGTAAGAGCCGGAATCAGACTGAGAGGTCAGGGCTTGAATCAGACTAAGAGGTCAGAGCCAGAATCAGACTGAGAGGTCAGAGCAAGAATCAATATGAGAGGTCAGAGCCAGAATCAGTATGAGAGGTCAGAACCAGAATCAGACTGAGAGGCCAGAGCCGGAATCAGACTGAGAAGTCAGAGCCAGAATCAGACTGAGAGGTCAGAGCCGGAATCAGACTGAGAGGTCAGAGCCAGAATCAGACTGAGAGGTCAAAGCCAGAATCAGACTGAGAGGTCAGAGCCAGAATCAGACTGAGAGGTCAAAACCAGAATCAGACTGAGAGGTAGGAGCTGGAATCAGACTAAGAGGTCAGAGCCGGAATCAGACTGAGAGGTCAGAACCGGAATTAGTAGGAGAGGTCAGAGCCGGAATCAGACTAAGAGGTCAGAGCCGGAATCAGACTGAGAGGTCAGAGCCGGAAACAGACTGAGAGGTCAGAGCCAGAATCAGACTGAGAAGTCAGAGTAAGAATCAGTATGACAGGTCAGAGCCGGAATCAGACTGAGAGGTCAGAGCCAGAATCAGACTGAGAGGGCAGAGACGGATTAAGTATGAAATATCAGAGCCGGAATAAGACTGACATTTCAGAGTCGGAATCAGACTTAGAGGTCAGAGCAGGAATCAGACTGAGAGGTCAGAGCCAGAATCAGACTGAGAGGTCAGAGCAAGAATCAGACTGAGAGGGCAGAGCCAGAATCAGACTGAGAAGTCAGAGCCAGAATCAGACTGAGAGGTCAGAGCCGGAATAAGTATGAGAGGTCAGAGCCGGAATCAGACTGAGAGGTCAGAGCCGGAAACAGACTGAGAGGTCAGAGCCAGAATCAGACTGAGAGGTCAAAACCAGAATGAGACTGAGAGGTCAGAGCTGGAATCAGACTAAGAGGTCAGACCCGGAATCAGACTGAGAGGTCAGAGCCAGAATTAAAATGAGAGGTCTGAGCCGGAATCAGACTGGGAGGTCAGAGCTGGAATCAGTAGGAGAGATCAGAGCCGGAATCAGTAGGAGAGGTCAGAGCCAGAATCAGACTGAGAGGTCAGAGCCGGAATCAGACTGAGAGGTCAGAGCCGGAATAAGTATGAGAGGTCAGAGCCGGAATCAGACTGAGAGGTCAGAGCCGGAATCAGACTGAGAAGTCAGAGCCAGAATCAGACTGAGAGGTCAGAGCCAGAATCAGAATGAGAGGTCTGAGCCGGAATCAGACTGGGAGGTCAGAGCTAGAATCAGTAGGAGAGGTCAGAGCCGGAATCAGTAGGAGAGGTCAGAGCCGGAATCAGACTGAGAGGTCAGAGCCGGAATCAGTAGGAGAGGTGAGAGCCGGAATCAGACTAAGAGGTAAGAGCCAGAATCAGGCTGAGAGGTCAGAGCCGGAATCAGACTGAGAAGTCAGAGCCAGAATCAGACTGAGAGGTCAGAGCCGGAATAAGTATGAGAGGTCAGAGCCGGAATCAGACTGAGAGGTCAGAGCCGGAATCAGACTGAGAAGTCAGAGCCAGAATCAGACTGAGAGGTCAGAGCCAGAATTAAAATGAGAGGTCTGAGCCGGAATCAGACTGGGAGGTCAGAGCTGGAATCAGTAGGAGAGATCAGAGCCGGAATCAGTAGGAGAGGTCAGAGCCAGAATCAGACTGAGAGGTCAGAGCCGGAATCAGACTGAGAGGTCAGAGCCGGAATAAGTATGAGAGGTCAGAGCCGGAATCAGACTGAGAGGTCAGAGCCGGAATCAGACTGAGAAGTCAGAGCCAGAATCAGACTGAGAGGTCAGAGCCAGAATCAGAATGAGAGGTCTGAGCCGGAATTAGACTGGGAGGTCAGAGCTAGAATCAGTAGGAGAGGTCAGAGCCGGAATCAGTAGGAGAGGTCAGAGCCGGAATCAGACTGAGAGGTCAGAGCCGGAATCAGACTGAGAGGTCAGAGCCTGAATCAGACTGAGAGGTCTGAGCCAGAATCAGACTGAGAAGTCAGCGCAAGAATCAGTCGGAGAAGTCGAAGCCAGAATCAGTATGAGAGGTCACAGCCAGAATACGAGTGAGAGGTCAGAGCCGGAATCAGTATGAGAGGTCAGAGCCAGAATCAGGCTGAGATGTCAGAGCCGAAATCAGACCGAGAGGTCAGAGCCAGAATCAGACTGAGAGGTCAGAGTCGGAATCAGTAGGAGAGGTCAGAGCCGGAATCAGACTGAGAGGTCAGAGCCAGAATAAGACAGAGAGGTCAGAGAAAGAATCAGTATAAGAGGTCAGAGCCAGAATCAGACTGAGAGGTCAAAGCCAGAATCAGACTGCGAAGTCAGAGCCAGAATCAGACTGAGAGGTCAGAGCCAGAATCAGAATGAGAGGTCAGAGCCAGAATCAGACTGGGAGGTCAGAGCTGGAATTAGTAGGAGAGGTCAGAGCCGGAATCAGTAGGAGAGGTCAGAGACGGAAACAGACTGAGAGGTCAGAGCCGGAATCAGACTGAGAGGTCAGAGCCGGAATAAGTAGGAGAGGTCAGAGCCGGAATCAGACTAAGAGGTCAGAGCTGGAATCAGACTGAGAGGTCAGAGCCAGAATCAGACTGAGAAGTCAGAGCCGGAATCAGACTGAAAGGTCAGAGCTAGAATCAGACAGAGAGGTTAGAGCCGGAATGAGACTGAGAGGTCAGAGTCGGAGTCAGACTGAGAGGTCAGAGCCAGAATCCGTATGAGAGGTCAGAGCCCGAATCAGACTGAGAGGTCAGAGCCAGAATCAGAATGAGAGGTCAGAGCAAGAATCAGACTGAGAGGTCAGAGCCGGAAACAGACTTAGAGGTCAGAGCCAGAATCAGACTGAGAAGTCAGAGCCGGAATCAGACTGAAAGGTCAGAGCTAGAATCAGACTGAGAGGTTACAGCCAGAATCAGTATGACAGGTCAGAGCTGGAATCAGACTGAGAGGTCAGACCCGGAATAAGACTGAGAGGTCAGAGTCGGAGTCAGACTGAGAGGTCAGAGCCAGAATCCGTATGAGAGGTCAGAGCCCGAATCAGACTGAGAGGTCAGAGCAAGATTCAGACTGAGAGGTCAGAGCAAGAATCAGACTGAGAGGTCAGAGCCAGAATCAGACTGAGAGGTCAGAGCCGGAATCAGTATAAGAGGTCAGAGCCGTAATCAGTAGGAGAGGTGAGAGCCGGAATCAGACTGAGAGGTCAGAAACAGCATCAGACTGAGAGGTCAGAGCCGGAATCAGACTGAGAGGTCAGAGCCGGAATCAGACTAAGAAATCAGAGCCGGAATCAGTAGGAGAGGTCAGAGCCATAATCAGACTAAGAGGTCAGAGCCAGAATCAGACTGAGAGGTCAGGGCTTGAATCAGACTAAGAGGTCAGAGCCAGAATCAGACTGAGAGGTCAGAGCCAGAATCAGACTGAGAGGTCAGAGCCAGATTCAGACTGAAAGGTAAGAGCCGGAATCAGAAGGAGAGGTTAGAGCCAGAATCTGACTGAGAGGTCAGAGCCAGAATCAGACTGAGAGGTCAGAGCAAGATTCAGACTGAAAGGTAAGAGCCGGAATCAGACTGAGAGGTCAGGGCTTGAATCAGACTAAGAGGTCAGAGCCAGAATCAGACTGAGAGGTCAGAGCAAGAATCAGTATGAGAGGTCAGAGCCAGAATCAGTATGAGAGGTCAGAACCAGAATCAGACTGAGAGGCCAGAGCCGGAATCAGACTGAGAAGTCAGAGCCAGAATCAGACTGAGAGGTCAGAGCCGGAATCAGACTGAGAATTTAGAGCCAGAATCAGACTGAGAGGTTAGAGCCAGAATCAGAATGAGAGGTCAGAGCCGGAAACAGACTGAGATGTCAGAGCCAGAATAAGTCAGAGAGGTCAGAAATTGAATCAGTATAAGAGGTCAGAGCCAGAATCAGACTGAGAGGTCAGAGCCAGAATCAGACTGAGAGGTCAAAACCAGAATCAGACTGAGAGGTAGGAGCTGGAATCAGACTAAGAGGTCAGAGTCGGAGTCAGACTGAGAGGTCAGAGCCAGAATCCGTATGAGAGGTCAGAGCCCGAATCAGACTGAGAGGTCAGAGCCAGAATCAGAATGAGAGGTCAGAGCAAGAATCAGACTGAGAGGTCAGAGCCAGAATCAGACTGAGAAGTCAGAGCCGGAATCAGACTGAAAGGTCAGAGCTAGAATCAGACTGAGAGGTTACAGCCAGAATCAGTATGACAGGTCAGAGCTGGAATCAGACTGAGAGGTCAGAGTCGGAGTCAGACTGAGAGGTCAGAGCCAGAATCCGTATGAGAGGTCAGAGCCCGAATCAGACTGAGAGGTCAGAGCAAGAATCAGACTGAGAGGTCAGAGCAAGAATCAGACTGAGAGGTCAGAGCCAGAATCAGACTGAGAGGTCAGAGCCGGAATCAGTATAAGAGGTCAGAGCCGTAATCAGTAGGAGAGGTGAGAGCCGGAATCAGACTGAGAGGTCAGAAACAGCATCAGACTGAGAGGTCAGAGCCGGAATCAGACTGAGAGGTCAGAGCCGGAATCAGACTAAGAAATCAGAGCCGGAATCAGTAGGAGAGGTCAGAGCCATAATCAGACTAAGAGGTCAGAGCCAGAATCAGACTGAGAGGTCAGGGCTTGAATCAGACTAAGAGGTCAGAGCCAGAATCAGACTGAGAGGTCAGAGCCAGAATCAGACTGAGAGGTCAGAGCCAGATTAAGACTGAAAGGTAAGAGCCGGAATCAGAAGGAGAGGTCAGAGCCAGAATCTGACAAAGAGGTCAGAGCCAGAATCAGACTGAGAGGTCAGAGCAAGATTCAGACTGAAAGGTAAGAGACGGAATCAGACTGAGAGGTCAGGGCTTGAATCAGACTAAGAGGTCAGAGCCAGAATCAGACTGAGAGGTCAGAGCAAGAATCAGTATGAGAGGTCAGAGCCAGAATCAGTATGAGAGGTCAGAACCAGAATCAGACTGAGAGGCCAGAGCCGGAATCAGACTGAGAAGTCAGAGCCAGAATCAGACTGAGAGGTCAGAGCCGGAATCAGACTGAGAATTTAGAGCCAGAATCAGACTGAGAGGTCAGAGCCAGAATCAGAATGAGAGGACAGAGCCGGAAATAGACTGAGATGTCAGAGCCAGAATAAGTCAGAGAGGTCAGAAATTGAATCAGTATAAGAGGTCAGAGCCAGAATCAGACTGAGAGGTCAGAGCCAGAATCAGACTGAGAGGTCAAAACCAGAATCAGACTGAGAGGTAGGAGCTGGAATCAGACTAAGAGGTCAGAGCCGGAATCAGACTGAGAGGTCAGAGTCGGAATCAGTAGGAGAGGTCAGAGCCGGAATCAGACTAAGAGGTCAAAGCCAGAATCAGACTGAGAGGGCAGAGACGGATTAAGTATGAAATATCAGAGCCGGAATAAGACTGACATTTCAGAGTCGGAATCAGACTTAGAGGTCAGAGCAGGAATCAGACTGAGAGGTCAGAGCCAGAATCAGACTGAGAGGTCAGAGCAAGAATTAGACTGAGAGGGCAGAGCCAGAATCAGACTGAGAAGTCAGAGCCAGAATCAGACTGAGAGGTCAGAGCCGGAATAAGTATGAGAGGTCAGAGCCGGAATCAGACTGAGAGGTCAGAGCCGGAAACAGACTGAGAGGTCAGAGCCAGAATCAGACTGAGAGGTCAAAACCAGAATGAGACTGAGAGGTCAGAGCTGGAATCAGACTAAGAGGTCAGACCCGGAATCAGACTGAGAGGTCAGAGCCGGAATCAGTAGGAGAGGTGAGAGCCGGAATCAGACTAAGAGGTAAGAGCCAGAATCAGGCTGAGAGGTCAGAGCCGGAATCAGACTGAGAAGTCAGAGCCAGAATCAGACTGAGAGGTCAGAGCCGGAATAAGTATGAGAGGTCAGAGCCGGAATCAGACTGAGAGGTCAGAGCCGGAATCAGACTGAGAAGTCAGAGCCAGAATCAGACTGAGAGGTCAGAGCCAGAATTAAAATGAGAGGTCTGAGCCGGAATCAGACTGGGAGGTCAGAGCTGGAATCAGTAGGAGAGATCAGAGCCGGAATCAGTAGGAGAGGTCAGAGCCAGAATCAGACTGACAGGTCAGAGCCGGAATCAGACTGAGAGGTCAGAGCCGGAATAAGTATGAGAGGTCAGAGCCGGAATCAGACTGAGAGGTCAGAGCCGGAATCAGACTGAGAAGTCAGAGCCAGAATCAGACTGAGAGGTCAGAGCCAGAATCAGAATGAGAGGTCTGAGCCGGAATCAGACTGGGAGGTCAGAGCTAGAATCAGTAGGAGAGGTCAGAGCCGGAATCAGTAGGAGAGGTCAGAGCCGGAATCAGACTGAGAGGTCAGAGCCGGAATCAGACTGAGAGGTCAGAGCCGGAATCAGACTGAGAGGTCTGAGCCAGAATCAGACTGAGAAGTCAGCGCAAGAATCAGTCGGAGAAGTCGAAGCCAGAATCAGTATGAGAGGTCACAGCCAGAATACGAGTGAGAGGTCAGAGCCGGAATCAGTATGAGAGGTCAGAGCCAGAATCAGGCTGAGATGTCAGAGCCGAAATCAGACCGAGAGGTCAGAGCCAGAATCAGACTGAGAGGTCAGAGTCGGAATCAGTAGGAGAGGTCAGAGCCGGAATCAGACTGAGAGGTCAGAGCCAGAATAAGACAGAGAGGTCAGAGAAAGAATCAGTATAAGAGGTCAGAGCCAGAATCAGACTGAGAGGTCAAAGCCAGAATCAGACTGCGAAGTCAGAGCCAGAATCAGACTGAGAGGTCAGAGCCAGAATCAGAATGAGAGGTCAGAGCCAGAATCAGACTGGGAGGTCAGAGCTGGAATTAGTAGGAGAGGTCAGAGCCGGAATCAGTAGGAGAGGTCAGAGACGGAAACAGACTGAGAGGTCAGAGCCGGAATCAGACTGAGAGGTCAGAGCCGGAATAAGTAGGAGAGGTCAGAGCCGGAATCAGACTAAGAGGTCAGAGCTGGAATCAGACTGAGAGGTCAGAGCCAGAATCAGACTGAGAAGTCAGAGCCGGAATCAGACTGAAAGGTCAGAGCTAGAATCAGACTGAGAGGTTAGAGCCAGAATCAGTATGACAGGTCAGAGCTGGAATCAGACGGAGAGGTCAGAGCCGGAATGAGACTGAGAGGTCAGAGTCGGAGTCAGACTGAGAGGTCAGAGCCAGAATCCGTATGAGAGGTCAGAGCCCGAATCAGACTGAGAGGTCAGAGCCAGAATCAGAATGAGAGGTCAGAGCAAGAATCAGACTGAGAGGTCAGAGCCGGAAACAGACTTAGAGGTCAGAGCCAGAATCAGACTGAGAAGTCAGAGCCGGAATCAGACTGAAAGGTCAGAGCTAGAATCAGACTGAGAGGTTACAGCCAGAATCAGTATGACAGGTCAGAGCTGGAATCAGGCTGAGAGGTCAGACCCGGAATAAGACTGAGAGGTCAGAGTCGGAGTCAGACTGAGAGGTCAGAGCCAGAATCCGTATGAGAGGTCAGAGCCCGAATCAGACTGAGAGGTCAGAGCAAGATTCAGACTGAGAGGTCAGAGCAAGAATCAGACTGAGAGGTCAGAGCCAGAATCAGATTGAGAGGTCAGAGCCGGAATCAGTATAAGAGGTCAGAGCCGTAATCAGTAGGAGAGGTGAGAGCCGGAATCAGACTGAGAGGTCAGAAACAGCATCAGACTGAGAGGTCAGAGCCGGAATCAGACTGAGAGGTCAGAGCCAGAATCAGATTGAGAGGTCAGGGCTTGAATCAGACTAAGAGGTCAGAGCCAGAATCAGACTGAGAGGTCAGAGCCAGAATCAGACTGAGAGGTCAGAGCCAGATTCAGACTGAAAGGTAAGAGCCGGAATCAGAAGGAGAGGTTAGAGCCAGAATCTGACTGAGAGGTCAGAGCCAGAATCAGACTGAGAGGTCAGAGCAAGATTCAGACTGAAAGGTAAGAGCCGGAATCAGACTGAGAGGTCAGGGCTTGAATCAGACTAAGAGGTCAGAGCCAGAATCAGACTGAGAGGTCAGACCAAGAATCAGTATGAGAGGTCAGAGCCAGAATCAGTATGAGAGGTCAGAACCAGAATCAGACTGAGAGGCCAGAGCTGGAATCAGACTGAGAAGTCAGAGCCAGAATCAGACTGAGAGGTCAGAGCCGGAATCAGACTGAGAATTTAGAGCCAGAATCAGACTGAGAGGTTAGAGCCAGAATCAGAATGAGAGGTCAGAGCCGGAAACAGACTGAGATGTCAGAGCCAGAATAAGTCAGAGAGGTCAGAAATTGAATCAGTATAAGAGGTCAGAGCCAGAATCAGACTGAGAGGTCAGAGCCAGAATCAGACTGAGAGGTCAAAACCAGAATCAGACTGAGAGGTAGGAGCTGGAATCAGACTAAGAGGTCAGAGTCGGAGTCAGACTGAGAGGTCAGAGCCAGAATCCGTATGAGAGGTCAGAGCCCAAATCAGACTGAGAGGTCAGAGCCAGAATCAGAATGAGAGGTCAGAGCAAGAATCAGACTGAGAGGTCAGAGCCAGAATCAGACTGAGAAGTCAGAGCCGGAATCAGACTGAAAGGTCAGAGCTAGAATCAGACTGAGAGGTTACAGCCAGAATCAGTATGACAGGTCAGAGCTGGAATCAGACTGAGAGGTCAGAGTCGGAGTCAGACTGAGAGGTCAGAGCCAGAATCCGTATGAGAGGTCAGAGCCCGAATCAGACTGAGAGGTCAGAGCAAGAATCAGACTGAGAGGTCAGAGCAAGAATCAGACTGAGAGGTCAGAGCCAGAATCAGACTGAGAGGTCAGAGCCGGAATCAGTATAAGAGGTCAGAGCCGTAATCAGTAGGAGAGGTGAGAGCCGGAATCAGACTGAGAGGTCAGAAACAGCATCAGACTGAGAGGTCAGAGCCGGAATCAGACTGAGAGGTCAGAGCCGGAATCAGACTAAGAAATCAGAGCCGGAATCAGTAGGAGAGGTCAGAGCCATAATCAGACTAAGAGGTCAGAGCCAGAATCAGACTGAGAGGTCAGGGCTTGAATCAGACTAAGAGGTCAGAGCCAGAATCAGACTGAGAGGTCAGAGCCAGAATCAGACTGAGAGGTCAGAGCCAGATTAAGACTGAAAGGTAAGAGCCGGAATCAGAAGGAGAGGTCAGAGCCAGAATCTGACAAAGAGGTCAGAGCCAGAATCAGACTGAGAGGTCAGAGCAAGATTCAGACTGAAAGGTAAGAGACGGAATCAGACTGAGAGGTCAGGGCTTGAATCAGACTAAGAGGTCAGAGCCAGAATCAGACTGAGAGGTCAGAGCAAGAATCAGTATGAGAGGTCAGAGCCAGAATCAGTATGAGAGGTCAGAACCAGAATCAGACTGAGAGGCCAGAGCCGGAATCAGACTGAGAAGTCAGAGCCAGAATCAGACTGAGAGGTCAGAGCCGGAATCAGACTGAGAATTTAGAGCCAGAATCAGACTGAGAGGTCAGAGCCAGAATCAGAATGAGAGGACAGAGCCGGAAATAGACTGAGATGTCAGAGCCAGAATAAGTCAGAGAGGTCAGAAATTGAATCAGTATAAGAGGTCAGAGCCAGAATCAGACTGAGAGGTCAGAGCCAGAATCAGACTGAGAGGTCAAAACCAGAATCAGACTGAGAGGTAGGAGCTGGAATCAGACTAAGAGGTCAGAGCCGGAATCAGACTGAGAGGTCAGAGTCGGAATCAGTAGGAGAGGTCAGAGCCGGAATCAGACTAAGAGGTCAAAGCCAGAATCAGACTGAGAGGGCAGAGACGGATTAAGTATGAAATATCAGAGCCGGAATAAGACTGACATTTCAGAGTCGGAATCAGACTTAGAGGTCAGAGCAGGAATCAGACTGAGAGGTCAGAGCCAGAATCAGACTGAGAGGTCAGAGCAAGAATCAGACTGAGAGGGCAGAGCCAGAATCAGACTGAGAAGTCAGAGCCAGAATCAGACTGAGAGGTCAGAGCCGGAATAAGTATGAGAGGTCAGAGCCGGAATCAGACTGAGAGGTCAGAGCCGGAAACAGACTGAGAGGTCAGAGCCAGAATCAGACTGAGAGGTCAAAACCAGAATGAGACTGAGAGGTCAGAGCTGGAATCAGACTAAGAGGTCAGACCCGGAATCAGACTGAGAGGTCAGAGCCGGAATCAGTAGGAGAGGTGAGAGCCGGAATCAGACTAAGAGGTAAGAGCCAGAATCAGGCTGAGAGGTCAGAGCCGGAATCAGACTGAGAAGTCAGAGCCAGAATCAGACTGAGAGGTCAGAGCCGGAATAAGTATGAGAGGTCAGAGCCGGAATCAGACTGAGAGGTCAGAGCCGGAATCAGACTGAGAAGTCAGAGCCAGAATCAGACTGAGAGGTCAGAGCCAGAATTAAAATGAGAGGTCTGAGCCGGAATCAGACTGGGAGGTCAGAGCTGGAATCAGTAGGAGAGATCAGAGCCGGAATCAGTAGGAGAGGTCAGAGCCAGAATCAGACTGACAGGTCAGAGCCGGAATCAGACTGAGAGGTCAGAGCCGGAATAAGTATGAGAGGTCAGAGCCGGAATCAGACTGAGAGGTCAGAGCCGGAATCAGACTGAGAAGTCAGAGCCAGAATCAGACTGAGAGGTCAGAGCCAGAATCAGAATGAGAGGTCTGAGCCGGAATCAGACTGGGAGGTCAGAGCTAGAATCAGTAGGAGAGGTCAGAGCCGGAATCAGTAGGAGAGGTCAGAGCCGGAATCAGACTGAGAGGTCAGAGCCGGAATCAGACTGAGAGGTCAGAGCCGGAATCAGACTGAGAGGTCTGAGCCAGAATCAGACTGAGAAGTCAGCGCAAGAATCAGTCGGAGAAGTCGAAGCCAGAATCAGTATGAGAGGTCACAGCCAGAATACGAGTGAGAGGTCAGAGCCGGAATCAGTATGAGAGGTCAGAGCCAGAATCAGGCTGAGATGTCAGAGCCGAAATCAGACCGAGAGGTCAGAGCCAGAATCAGACTGAGAGGTCAGAGTCGGAATCAGTAGGAGAGGTCAGAGCCGGAATCAGACTGAGAGGTCAGAGCCAGAATAAGACAGAGAGGTCAGAGAAAGAATCAGTATAAGAGGTCAGAGCCAGAATCAGACTGAGAGGTCAAAGCCAGAATCAGACTGCGAAGTCAGAGCCAGAATCAGACTGAGAGGTCAGAGCCAGAATCAGAATGAGAGGTCAGAGCCAGAATCAGACTGGGAGGTCAGAGCTGGAATTAGTAGGAGAGGTCAGAGCCGGAATCAGTAGGAGAGGTCAGAGACGGAAACAGACTGAGAGGTCAGAGCCGGAATCAGACTGAGAGGTCAGAGCCGGAATAAGTAGGAGAGGTCAGAGCCGGAATCAGACTAAGAGGTCAGAGCTGGAATCAGACTGAGAGGTCAGAGCCAGAATCAGACTGAGAAGTCAGAGCCGGAATCAGACTGAAAGGTCAGAGCTAGAATCAGACTGAGAGGTTAGAGCCAGAATCAGTATGACAGGTCAGAGCTGGAATCAGACGGAGAGGTCAGAGCCGGAATGAGACTGAGAGGTCAGAGTCGGAGTCAGACTGAGAGGTCAGAGCCAGAATCCGTATGAGAGGTCAGAGCCCGAATCAGACTGAGAGGTCAGAGCCAGAATCAGAATGAGAGGTCAGAGCAAGAATCAGACTGAGAGGTCAGAGCCGGAAACAGACTTAGAGGTCAGAGCCAGAATCAGACTGAGAAGTCAGAGCCGGAATCAGACTGAAAGGTCAGAGCTAGAATCAGACTGAGAGGTTACAGCCAGAATCAGTATGACAGGTCAGAGCTGGAATCAGGCTGAGAGGTCAGACCCGGAATAAGACTGAGAGGTCAGAGTCGGAGTCAGACTGAGAGGTCAGAGCCAGAATCCGTATGAGAGGTCAGAGCCCGAATCAGACTGAGAGGTCAGAGCAAGATTCAGACTGAGAGGTCAGAGCAAGAATCAGACTGAGAGGTCAGAGCCAGAATCAGATTGAGAGGTCAGAGCCGGAATCAGTATAAGAGGTCAGAGCCGTAATCAGTAGGAGAGGTGAGAGCCGGAATCAGACTGAGAGGTCAGAAACAGCATCAGACTGAGAGGTCAGAGCCGGAATCAGACTGAGAGGTCAGAGCCAGAATCAGATTGAGAGGTCAGGGCTTGAATCAGACTAAGAGGTCAGAGCCAGAATCAGACTGAGAGGTCAGAGCCAGAATCAGACTGAGAGGTCAGAGCCAGATTCAGACTGAAAGGTAAGAGCCGGAATCAGAAGGAGAGGTTAGAGCCAGAATCTGACTGAGAGGTCAGAGCCAGAATCAGACTGAGAGGTCAGAGCAAGATTCAGACTGAAAGGTAAGAGCCGGAATCAGACTGAGAGGTCAGGGCTTGAATCAGACTAAGAGGTCAGAGCCAGAATCAGACTGAGAGGTCAGACCAAGAATCAGTATGAGAGGTCAGAGCCAGAATCAGTATGAGAGGTCAGAACCAGAATCAGACTGAGAGGCCAGAGCTGGAATCAGACTGAGAAGTCAGAGCCAGAATCAGACTGAGAGGTCAGAGCCGGAATCAGACTGAGAATTTAGAGCCAGAATCAGACTGAGAGGTTAGAGCCAGAATCAGAATGAGAGGTCAGAGCCGGAAACAGACTGAGATGTCAGAGCCAGAATAAGTCAGAGAGGTCAGAAATTGAATCAGTATAAGAGGTCAGAGCCAGAATCAGACTGAGAGGTCAGAGCCAGAATCAGACTGAGAGGTCAAAACCAGAATCAGACTGAGAGGTAGGAGCTGGAATCAGACTAAGAGGTCAGAGTCGGAGTCAGACTGAGAGGTCAGAGCCAGAATCCGTATGAGAGGTCAGAGCCCAAATCAGACTGAGAGGTCAGAGCCAGAATCAGAATGAGAGGTCAGAGCAAGAATCAGACTGAGAGGTCAGAGCCAGAATCAGACTGAGAAGTCAGAGCCGGAATCAGACTGAAAGGTCAGAGCTAGAATCAGACTGAGAGGTTACAGCCAGAATCAGTATGACAGGTCAGAGCTGGAATCAGACTGAGAGGTCAGAGTCGGAGTCAGACTGAGAGGTCAGAGCCAGAATCCGTATGAGAGGTCAGAGCCCGAATCAGACTGAGAGGTCAGAGCAAGAATCAGACTGAGAGGTCAGAGCAAGAATCAGACTGAGAGGTCAGAGCCAGAATCAGACTGAGAGGTCAGAGCCGGAATCAGTATAAGAGGTCAGAGCCGTAATCAGTAGGAGAGGTGAGAGCCGGAATCAGACTGAGAGGTCAGAAACAGCATCAGACTGAGAGGTCAGAGCCGGAATCAGACTGAGAGGTCAGAGCCGGAATCAGACTAAGAAATCAGAGCCGGAATCAGTAGGAGAGGTCAGAGCCATAATCAGACTAAGAGGTCAGAGCCAGAATCAGACTGAGAGGTCAGGGCTTGAATCAGACTAAGAGGTCAGAGCCAGAATCAGACTGAGAGGTCAGAGCCAGAATCAGACTGAGAGGTCAGAGCCAGATTAAGACTGAAAGGTAAGAGCCGGAATCAGAAGGAGAGGTCAGAGCCAGAATCTGACAAAGAGGTCAGAGCCAGAATCAGACTGAGAGGTCAGAGCAAGATTCAGACTGAAAGGTAAGAGACGGAATCAGACTGAGAGGTCAGGGCTTGAATCAGACTAAGAGGTCAGAGCCAGAATCAGACTGAGAGGTCAGAGCAAGAATCAGTATGAGAGGTCAGAGCCAGAATCAGTATGAGAGGTCAGAACCAGAATCAGACTGAGAGGCCAGAGCCGGAATCAGACTGAGAAGTCAGAGCCAGAATCAGACTGAGAGGTCAGAGCCGGAATCAGACTGAGAATTTAGAGCCAGAATCAGACTGAGAGGTCAGAGCCAGAATCAGAATGAGAGGACAGAGCCGGAAATAGACTGAGATGTCAGAGCCAGAATAAGTCAGAGAGGTCAGAAATTGAATCAGTATAAGAGGTCAGAGCCAGAATCAGACTGAGAGGTCAGAGCCAGAATCAGACTGAGAGGTCAAAACCAGAATCAGACTGAGAGGTAGGAGCTGGAATCAGACTAAGAGGTCAGAGCCGGAATCAGACTGAGAGGTCAGAGTCGGAATCAGTAGGAGAGGTCAGAGCCGGAATCAGACTAAGAGGTCAAAGCCAGAATCAGACTGAGAGGTCAGAGCCAGAATCAGACTGAGAGGTCAAAACCAGAATCAGACTGAGAGGTAGGAGCTGGAATCAGACTAAGAGGTCAGAGCCGGAATCAGACTGAGAGGTCAGAGCCGGAATCAGTAGGAGAGGTCAGAGCCGGAATCAGACGAAGAGGTCAGAGCCGGAATCAGACTGAGAGGTCAGAGCCAGAATCAGACTGAGAAGTCAGAGTAAGAATCAGACTGAGAGGTTAGAGCCAGAATCAGTATGACAGGTCAGAGCCGGAATCAGACTGAGAGGGCAGAGACGGATTAAGTATGAAATATCAGAGCCGGAATAAGACTGACAGGTCAGAGCCGGAATCAGACTGAGAGGTCAGAGCAGGAATCAGACTGAGAGGTCAGAGCCAGAATCAGACTGAGAGGTCAGAGCCAGAATCAGACTGAGAGGGCAGAGCCAGAATCAGACTGAGAAGTCAGAGCCGGAATCAGACTGAAAGGTCAGAGCTAGAATAAGACTGAGAGGTTAGAGACAGAATCAGTATGACAGGTCAAAGCTGGAATCAAACGGAGAGGTCAGAGCCGGAATAAGACTGAGAGGTCAGAGTCGGAGTCAGACTGAAAAGTCAGAGCCAGAATCCGTATGAGAGGTCAGAGCCCGAATCAGACTGAGAGGTCAGAGCCAGAATCAGAATGAGAGGTCAGAGCAAGAATCAGACTGAGAGGTCAGAGCCGGAAACAGACTGAGAGGTCAGAGCCAGAATCAGACTGAGAGGTCAAAACCAGAATGAGACTGAGAGGTCAGAGCTGGAATCAGACTAAGAGGTCAGACCGGAATCAGACTGAGAGGTCAGAGCCGGAATCAGTAGGAGAGGTGAGAGCCGGAATCAGACTAAGAGGTAAGAGCCAGAATCAGGCTGAGAGGTCAGAGCCGGAATCAGACTGAGAAGTCAGAGCCAGAATCAGTATAAGAGGTCAGAGCCAGAATCAGGCTGAGAGGTCGGAGCCAGAATCAGTATGAGAGGTCAAAGCCGGAATCAGACTGAGAGGTCAGAGCCAGAATCAGACTGAGAAGTCAGAGCCAGAATCAGACTGAGAGGTTAGAGCCAGAATCAGTATGACAGGTCAGAGCCGGAATCAGACTGAGAGGTCAAAGCCGGAAACAGACTGAGAGGTCAGAGCCAGAATAAGACAGAGAGGTCAGAGAAAGAATCAGTATAAGAGGTCAGAGCCAGAATCAGACAGAGAGGTCAGAGCCAGAATCAAACTAAGAGGTCAGAGACGGATTACGTATGAGATATCAGAGCCGGAATCAGACTGAGAGGTCAGAGCCGGAATCAGTATGAGAGGTCAGAGCCGGAATCAGATTGAGAGGTCAGAGCCAGAATCAGACTGAGAGGTCGGAGCCAGAATCAGACTGAGAAGTCAGAGCCAGAATCAGACTGAGAGGTTAGAGCAAAAATCAGTATGACTGGTCAGAGCCGGAATCAGACTGAGAGGTCAGAGCCGGAATCAGACTGAGAGGTCAGAGCCAGAATAAGACTGAGAGGTCAGAGCCGGAATCAGTAGGAGAGGCCAGAGCCGGAATCAGACTAAGAGGTCAGAGCCGGAATCAGGCTGAGAAGTCAGAGCCGGAATCAGACTGAGAAGTCAGAGCCAGAATCAGTATGAGAGGTCAGAGCCAGAATCAGGCTGAGAGGTCCAAGCCAGAATCAGTATGAGAGGTCAAAGCCGGAATCAGACTGAGAGGTCAGAGCCAGAATCAGACTGAGAGGTCAGAGCCGGAATCAGACTAAGAAGTCAGAGCTGGAATAAGACTCTGAGGTCAGAGCCGGAATCAGACTGAGATGTCAGAGCCAGAATCAGTACAAGAGGTCAGAGCCAGAATCATATTGAGGGGTCAGAGCCGGAATCAGACTGAGAGGTCAGAGCCAGAATAAGACTGAGAGGTCAGAGCCGGAATCAGTAGGAGAGGTCACGTCCCGAATCAGACTAAGAGGTCAGAGCTGGAATCAGACTGAGTGGTTAGAGCCGGAATCAGACTGAGAGGTCGGAGCCGGAATCAGACTAAGAGGTCAGAGCCGGAATTAGTATAAGAGGTCAGAGCCGTAATCAGTAGGAGAGGTCAGAGCCGGAATTAGTATAAGAGGTCAGAGCCGTAATCAGTAGGAGAGGTCAGAGCCGGAATCAGACTGAGAGGTCAGAAACAGCATCAGACTGAGAGGTCAGAGCCGGAATCAGACTGAGAGGTCAGAGCCGAAATCAGACTAAGAAATCAGAGCCGGAATCAGTAGGAGAGGTCAGAGCCGGAATCAGTACGAGAGGTCAGAGCCATAATCAGACTGAGAGGTCAGAGCAAGAATCAGACTGAGAAGTCAGAGCCAGAATCAGTATGAGAGGTCAGAGCCAGAATTAGAATCAGAGGTCAGAGCCGGAATCAGACTGAGAGGTCAGAGCCGGAAACAAACTGAGAGGTCAGAGCCAAACTCAAACTGAGAGGTCAGAGCCAGAATCAGACTGAGAGGTCAGAGCCAGAATCAGACTGAAAGGTCAGAGCCGGAATCAGACTGAGAGGTCAGAGCCGGAATCAGACTGAGAGGTCAGAGCAGGAATCAGACTGAGAGGTCAAAGCCGGAATCAGACAAAGAGGTCAGAGCCGGAATAAGACTGTGAGGTCAGAGCCGGAATCAGACTGAGAGGTCAGAGCCGGAATCAGACTGAGAGGTCAGAGCAGGAATCAGACTGAGAGGTCAAAGCCGGAATCAGACAAAGAGGTCAGACCCGGAATAAGACTGTGAGGTCAGAGCCGGAATAAGACTGTGAGGTCAGAGCCGGAATCAGACTGAGAAGTAAGAGCCAGAAACAGTACAAGAGGTCAGAGCCAGAATCATATTGAGTGGTCAGAGCCAGAATCAGACTGAGAGGTCACAGCCGGAATCAGTAGGAGAGGTCAGAGCCGGAATCAGACTCAGAGGTCAGAGCTGGAATCAGACTGAGAGGTCAGACCCGGAATCGGACTGAGAGGTCAGAGCCATAATCAGACTGAGAAGTCAGAGCCAGAATCAGACTAAGAAGTCAGAGCCGGAATCAGACTGAGAGGTCAGAGCCAGAATCCGTATGAGAGGTCAGAGCCCGAATCAGACTGAGAGGTCAGAGCCAGAATCAGAATGAGAGGTCAGAGCAAGAATCAGACTGAGAGGTCAGAGCCGGAAACAGACTGAGAGGTCAGAGCCAGAATCAGACTGAGAAGTCAAAGCCGGAATCAGACTGAAAGGTCAGAGCTAGAATCAGACTGAGAGGTTACAGCCAGAATCAGTATGACAGGTCAGAGCTGGAATCAGACTGAGAGGTCAGAGTCGGAGTCAGACTGAGAGGTCAGAGCCAGAATCCGTATGAGAGGTCAGAGCCCGAATCAGACTGAGAGGTCAGAGCAAGAATCAGACTGAGAGGTCAGAGCAAGAATCAGACTGAGAGGTCAGAGCCAGAATCAGACTGAGAGGTCAGAGCCGGAATCAGTATAAGAGGTCAGAGCCGTAATCAGTAGGAGAGGTGAGAGCCGGAATCAGACTGAGAGGTCAGAAACAGCATCAGACTGAGAGGTCAGAGCCGGAATCAGACTGAGAGGTCAGAGCCGGAATCAGACTAAGAAATCAGAGCCGGAATCAGTAGGAGAGGTCAGAGCCATAATCAGACTAAGAGGTCAGAGCCAGAATCAGACTGAGAGGTCAGGGCTTGAATCAGACTAAGAGGTCAGAGCCCGAATCAGACTAAGAGGTCAGAGCCAGAATCAGACTGAGAGGTCAGGGCTTGAATCAGACTAAGAGGTCAGAGCCAGAATCAGACTGAGAGGTCAGAGCCAGAATCAGACTGAGAGGTCAGAGCCAGATTAAGACTGAAAGGTAAGAGCCGGAATCAGAAGGAGAGGTCAGAGCCAGAATCTGACAAAGAGGTCAGAGCCAGAATCAGACTGAGAGGACAGAGCAAGATTCAGACTGAAAGGTAAGAGACGGAATCAGACTGAGAGGTCAGGGCTTGAATCAGACTAAGAGGTCAGAGCCAGAATCAGACTGAGAGGTCAGAGCAAGAATCAGTATGAGAGGTCAGAGCCAGAATCAGTATGAGAGGTCAGAACCAGAATCAGACTGAGAGGCCAGAGCCGGAATCAGACTGAGAAGTCAGAGCCAGAATCAGACTGAGAGGTCAGAGCCGGAATCAGACTGAGAATTTAGAGCCAGAATCAGACTGAGAGGTCAGAGCCAGAATCAGAATGAGAGGTCAGAGCCGGAAACAGACTGAGATGTCAGAGCCTGAATAAGTCAGAGAGGTCAGAAATTGAATCAGTATAAGAGGTCAGAGCCAGAATCAGACTGAGAGGTCAGAGCCAGAATCAGACTGAGAGGTCAAAACCAGAATCAGACTGAGAGGTAGGAGCTGGAATCAGACTAAGAGGTCAGAGCCGGAATCAGACTGAGAGGTCAGAGTCGGAATCAGTAGGAGAGGTCAGAGCCGGAATCAGACTAAGAGGTCAAAGCCAGAATCAGACTGAGAGGTCAGAGCCAGAATCAGACTGAGAGGTCAAAACCAGAATCAGACTGAGAGGTAGGAGCTGGAATCAGACTAAGAGGTCAGAGCCAGAATCAGACTGAGAGGTCAGAGCCGGAATCAGACTGAGAGGTCAGAGCCAGAATCAGACTGAGAAGTCAGAGTAAGAATCAGACTGAGAGGTTAGAGCCAGAATCAGTATGACAGGTCAGAGCCGGAATCAGACTGAGAGGGCAGAGACGGATTAAGTATGAAATATCAGAGCCGGAATAAGACTGACAGGTCAGAGCTGGAATCAGACTGAGAGGTCAGAGCAGGAATCAGTGTGAGAGGTCAGAGCCGGAATCAGACTGAGAGGTCAGAGCCGGAATCAGACTGAGAAGTCAGAGCCAGAATCAGACTGAGAGGTCAGAGCCAGAATCAGAATGAGAGGTCTGAGCCGGAATCAGACTGGGAGGTCAGAGCTGGAATCAGTAGGAGAGGTCAGAGCCGGAATCAGTAGGAGAGGTCAGAGCCGGAATCAGACTGAGAGGTCAGAGCCGGAATCAAACTGAGAGGTCAGAGCCGATATCAGACTGAGAGGTCAGAGCCAGAATCAGACTGAGAAGTCAGTGCAAGAATCAGTCGGAGAAGTCGAAGCCAGAATCAGTATGAGAGGTCACAGCCAGAATACGAGTGAGAGGTCAGAGCCGGAATCAGTATGAGAGGTCAGAGCCAGAATCAGGCTAAGATGTCAGAGCCGAAATCAGACCGAGAGGTCAGAGCCAGAATCAGAATGAGAGGTCAGAGCGGGAATCAGACTGGTAGGTCAGAGCTGGAATTAGTAGGAGAGGTCAGAGCCGGAATCAGTAGGAGAGGTCAGAGACGGAAACAGACTGAGAGGTCAGAGCCGGAATCAGACTGAGAGGTCAGAGCCGGAATAAGTAGGAGAGGTCAGAGCCGGAATCAGACTAAGAGGTCAGAGCTGGAATCAGACTGAGAGGTCAGACCCAGATTTAGGCTGAGATGTCAGAGCCGAAATCAGACTGAGAGGTCAGAGCCAGAATCAGACTGAGAAGTCAGAGCCGGAATCAGACTGAAAGGTCAGAGCTAGAATCAGACTGAGAGGTTAGAGCCAGAATCAGTATGACAGGTCAGAGCTGGAATTAGACGGAGAGGTCAGAGCCGGAATGAGACTGAGAGGTCAGAGTCGGAGTCAGACTGAGAGGTCAGAGCCAGAATCAGACTAAGAAATCAGAGCCGGAATCAGTAGGAGAGGTCAGAGCCATAATCAGACTAAGAGGTCAGAGCCAGAATCAGACTGAAAGGTCAGGGCTTGAATCAGACTAAGAGGTCAGAGCCAGAATCAGACTGAGAGGTCAGAGCCAGAATCAGACTGAGAGGTCAGAGCCAGATTCAGACTGAAAGGTAAGAGCCGGAATCAGAAGGAGAGGTCAGAGCCAGAATCTGACTGAGAGGTCAGAGCCAGAATCAGACTGAGAGGTCAGAGCAAGATTCAGACTGAAAGGTAAGAGCCGGAATCAGACTGAGAGGTCAGGGCTTGAATCAGACTAAGAGGTCAGAGCCAGAATCAGACTGAGAGGTCAGAGCAAGAATCAGTATGAAAGGTCAGAGCCAGAATCAGTATGAGAGGTCAGAACCAGAATCAGACTGAGAGGCCAGAACCGGAATCAGACTGAGAAGTCAGAGCCAGAATCAGACTGAGAGGTCAGAGCCGGAATCAGACTGAGAATTTAGAGCCAGAATCAGACTGAGAGGTCAGAGCCAGAATCAGAATGAGAGGTCAGAGCCGGAAACAGACTGAGATGTCAGAGCCAGAATAAGTCAGAGAGGTCAGAAATTGAATCAGTATAAGAGGTCAGAGCCAGAATCAGACTGAGAGGTCAGAGCCAGAATCAGACTGAGAGGTCAAAACCAGAATCAGACTGAGAGGTAGGAGCTGGAATCAGACTACGAGGTCAGAGTCGGAGTCAGACTGAGAGGTCAGAGCCAGAATCCGTATGAGAGGTCAGAGCCCGAATCAGACTGAGAGGTCAGAGCCAGAATCAGAATGAGAGGTCAGAGCAAGAATCAGACTGAGAGGTCAGAGCCGGAAACAGACTGAGAGGTCAGAGCCAGAATCAGACTGAGAAGTCAGAGCCGGAATCAGACTGAAAGGTCAGAGCTAGAATCAGACTGATAGGTTACAGCCAGAATCAGTATGACAGGTCAGAGCTGGAATCAGACTGAGAGGTCAGAGTCGGAGTCAGACTGAGAGGTCAGAGCCAGAATCCGTATGAGAGGTCAGAGCCCGAATCAGACTGAGAGGTCAGAGCAAGAATCAGACTGAGAGGTCAGAGCAAGAATCAGACTGAGAGGTCAGAGCCAGAATCAGACTGAGAGGTCAGAGCCGGAATCAGTATAAGAGGTCAGAGCCGTAATCAGTAGGAGAGGTGAGAGCCGGAATCAGACTGAGAGGTCAGAGCTTGAATCAGACTAAGAGGTCAGAGCCAGAATCAGACTGAGAGGTCAGAGCCAGAATCAGACTGAGAGGTCAGAGCCAGATTAAGACTGAAAGGTAAGAGCCGGAATCAGAAGGAGAGGTCAGAGCCAGAATCTGACAAAGAGGTCAGAGCCAGAATCAGACTGAGAGGTCAGAGCAAGATTCAGACTGAAAGGTAAGAGACGGAATCAGACTGAGAGGTCAGGGCTTGAATCAGACTAAGAGGTCAGAGCCAGAATCAGACTGAGAGGTCAGAGCAAGAATCAGTATGAGAGGTCAGAGCCAGAATCAGTATGAGAGGTCAGAACCAGAATCAGACTGAGAGGCCAGAGCCGGAATCAGACTGAGAAGTCAGAGCCAGAATCAGACTGAGAGGTCAGAGCCGGAATCAGACTGAGAATTTAGAGCCAGAATCAGACTGAGAGGTCAGAGCCAGAATCAGAATGAGAGGTCAGAGCCGGAAACAGACTGAGATGTCAGAGCCAGAATAAGTCAGAGAGGTCAGAAATTGAATCAGTATAAGAGGTCAGAGCCAGAATCAAACTGAGAGGTCAGAGCCAGAATCAGACTGAGAGGTCAAAACCAGAATCAGACTGAGAGGTAGGAGCTGGAATCAGACTAAGAGGTCAGAGCCGGAATCAGACTGAGAGGTCAGAGTCGGAATCAGTAGAAGAGGTCAGAGCCGGAATCAGACAAAGAGGTCAAAGCCAGAATCAGACTGAGAGGTCAGAGCCAGAATCAGACTGAGAGGTCAAAACCAGAATCAGACTGAGAGGTAGGAGCTGGAATCAGACTAAGAGGTCAGAGCCGGAATCAGACTGAGAGGTCAGAGCCGGAATCAGTAGGAGAGGTCAGAGCCGGAATCAGACTAAGAGGTCAGAGCCGGAATCAGACTGAGAAGTCAGAGTAAGAATCAGACTGAGAGGTTAGAGCCAGAATCAGTATGACAGGTCAGAGCCGGAATCAGACTGAGGGGGCAGAGACGGATTAAGTATGAAATATCAGAACCGGAATAAGACTGACAGGTCAGAGCCGGAATCAGACTGAGAGGTCAGAGCAGGAATCAGTGTGAGAGGTCAGAGCCGGAATCAGACTGAGAGGTCAGAGCCGGAATCAGACTGAGAAGTCAGAGCCAGAATCAGACTGAGAGGTCAGAGCCAGAATCAGAATGAGAGGTCTGAGCCGGAATCAGACTGGGAGGTCAGAGCTGGAATCAGTAGGAGAGGTCAGAGCCGGAATCAGTAGGAGAGGTCAGAGCCGGAATCAGACTGAGAGGTCAGAGCCGGAATCAAACTGAGAGGTCAGAGCCGATATCAGACTGAGAGGTCAGAGCCAGAATCAGACTGAGAAGTCAGTGCAAGAATCAGTCGGAGAAGTCGAAGCCAGAATCAGTATGAGAGGTCACAGCCAGAATACGAGTGAGAGGTCAGAGCCGGAATCAGTATGAGAGGTCAGAGCCAGAATCAGGCTAAGATGTCAGAGCCGAAATCAGACCGAGAGGTCAGAGCCAGAATCAGACTGAGAGGTCAGAGTCGGAATCAGTAGGAGAGGTCAGAGCCAGAATCAGACTGAGAGGTCAGAGCCAGAATAAGACAGAGAGGTCAGAGAAAGAATCAGTATAAGAGGTCAGAGCCAGAATCAGACTGCGAAGTCAGAGCCAGAATCAGACTGAGAGGTCAGAGCCAGAATCAGAATGAGAGGTCAGAGCGGGAATCAGACTGGTAGGTCAGAGCTGGAATTAGTAGGAGAGGTCAGAGCCGGAATCAGACTGAGAGGTCAGAGCCGGAATAAGTAGGAAAGGTCAGAGCCGGAATCAGACTAAGAGGTCAGAGCTGGAATCAGACTGAGAGGTCAGACCCAGATTTAGGCTGAGATGTCAGAGCCGAAATCAGACTGAGAGGTCAGAGCCAGAATCAGACTGAGAAGTCAGAGCCGGAATCAGACTGAAAGGTCAGAGCTAGAATCAGACTGAGAGGTTAGAGCCAGAATCAGTATGACAGGTCAGAGCTGGAATCAGACGGAGAGGTCAGAGCCAGAATAAGACTGAGAGGTCAGAGTCAGAGTCAGACTGAGAGGTCAGAGCCAGAATCCGTATGAGAGGTCAGAGCCCGAATCAGACTGAGAGGTCAGAGCCAGAATCAGAATGAGAGGTCAGAGCAAGAATCAGACTGAGAGGTCAGAGCCGGAAACAGACTGAGAAGTCAGAGCCAGAATCATACTGAGAAGTCAGAGCCGGAATCAGACTGAAAGGTCAGAGCTAGAATCAGACTGAGAGGTTAGAGCCAGAATCAGTATGACAGGTCAGAGCTGGAATCAGACTGAGAGGTCAGAGCCGGAATAAGACTGAGAGGTCAGAGTCGGAGTCAGACTGAGAGGTCAGAGCCAGAATCCGTATGAGAGGTCAGAGCCCGAATCAGACTGAGAGGTCAGAGCAAGAATCAGACTGAGAGGTCAGAGCAAGAATCAGACTGAGAGGTCAGAGCCAGAATCAGACTGAGAGGTCAGAGCCGGAATCAGTAGGAGAGGCCAGATCCGGAATCAGACTAAGAGGTCAGAGCTGGAATCAGACTGAATGGTCAGAGCCAGAATAAGACTGAGAGGTCGGAGCCGGAATCAGACTAAGAGGTCAGAGCCGGAATCAGTATAAGAGGTCAGAGCCGTAATCAGTAGGAGAGGTCAGAGCCGGAATCAGACTGAGAGGACAGAAACAGCATCAGACTGAGAGGTCAGAGCCGGAATCAGACTGAGAGGTCAGAGCCGGAATCAGACTAAGAAATCAGAGCCGGAATCAGTAGGAGAGGTCAGAGCCATAATCAGACTAAGAGGTCAGAGCCAGAATCAGACTGAGAGGTCAGAGCAAGAATCAGACTGAGAAGTCAGAGCCAGAATCAGTATGAGTAGTCAGAGCCAGAATCAGACTGAAAGGTAAGAGCCAGAATCTGACTGAGAGGTCAGAGCCAGATTCAGACTGAAAGGTAAGAGCCGGAATCAGACTGAGAGGTCAGGGCTTGAATCAGACTAAGAGGTCAGAGCCAGAATCAGACTGAGAGGTCAGAGCCAGAATCAGAATGAGAGGTCAGAGCAAGAATCAGACTGAGAGGTCAGAGCCAGAATCCGTATGAGAGGTCAGAGCCCGAATCAGACTGAGAGGTCAGAGCCAGAATCAGAATGAGAGGTCAGAGCAAGAATCAGACTGAGAGGTCAGAGCCGGAAACAGACTGAGAAGTCAGAGCCAGAATCATACCGAGAAGTCAGAGCCGGAATCAGACTGAAAGGTCAGAGCTAGAATCAGACTGAGAGGTTAGAGCCAGAATCAGTATGACAGGTCAGAGCTGGAATCAGACTGAGAGGTCAGAGCCGGAATAAGACTGAGAGGTCAGAGTCGGAGTCAGACTGAGAGGTCAGAGCCAGAATCCGTATGAGAGGTCAGAGCCCGAATCAGACTGAGAGGTCAGAGCAAGAATCAGACTGAGAGGTCAGAGCAAGAATCAGACTGAGAGGTCAGAGCCAGAATCAGACTGAGAGGTCAGAGCCGGAATCAGTAGGAGAGGCCAGATCCGGAATCAGACTAAGAGGTCAGAGCTGGAATCAGACTGAATGGTCAGAGCCAGAATAAGACTGAGAGGTCGGAGCCGGAATCAGACTAAGAGGTCAGAGCCGGAATCAGTATAAGAGGTCAGAGCCGTAATCAGTAGGAGAGGTCAGAGCCGGAATCAGACTGAGAGGTCAGAAACAGCATCAGACTGAGAGGTCAGAGCCGGAATCAGACTGAGAGGTCAGAGCCGGAATCAGACTAAGAAATCAGAGCCGGAATCAGTAGGAGAGGTCAGAGCCATAATCAGACTAAGAGGTCAGAGCCAGAATCAGACTGAGAGGTCAGAGCAAGAATCAGACTGAGAAGTCAGAGCCAGAATCAGTATGAGTAGTCAGAGCCAGAGTCAGTATCAGAGGTCAGAGCCGGAATCAGAAGGAGAGGTCAGAGCCGGAATCAGACTGAGAGGTCAGAGCCAGAAACTGACTGAGAGGTCAGAGCCAGAATCAGACTGAGAGGTCAGAGCCAGATTCAGACTGAAAGGTAAGAGCCGGAATCAGACTGAGAGGTCAGGGCTTGAATCAGACTAAGAGGTCAGAGCCAGAATCAGACTGAGAGGTCAGAGCAAGAATCTATATGAGAGGTCAGAGCCAGAATCAGTATGAGAGGTCAGAACCAGAATCAGACTGAGAGGCCAGAGCCGGAATCAGACTGAGAAGTCAGAGCCAGAATCAGACTGAGAGGTCAGAGCCGGAATCAGACTGAGAATTTAGAGCCAGAATCAGACTGAGAGGTCAGAGCCAGAATCAGAATGAGAGGTCAGAGCCGGAAACAGACTGAGATGTCAGAGCCAGAATAAGTCAGAGAGGTCAGAGAAAGAATCAGTATAAGAGGTCAGAGCCAGAATCAGACTGAGAGGTCAAAGCCAGAATCAGACTGAGAGGTCAGAGCCAGAATCTGACTGAGAGGTCAGAGCCAGAATCAGACTGAGAGGTCAGAGCCAGATTCAGACTGAAAGGTAAGAGCCGGAATCAGACTGAGAGGTCAGGGCTTGAATCAGACTAAGAGGTCAGAGCCAGAATCAGACTGAGAGGTCAGAGCAAGAATCAATATGAGAGGTCAGAGCCAGAATCAGTATGAGAGGTCAGAGCCAGAATCAGAATGAGAGGTCAGAGCGGGAATCAGACTGGTAGGTCAGAGCTGGAATTAGTAGGAGAGGTCAGAGCCGGAATCAGTAGGAGAGGTCAGAGACGGAAACAGACTGAGAGGTCAGAGCCGGAATCAGACTGAGAGGTCAGAGCCGGAATAAGTAGGAGAGGTCAGAGCCGGAATCAGACTAAGAGGTCAGAGCTGGAATCAGACTGAGAGGTCAGACCCAGATTTAGGCTGAGATGTCAGAGCCGAAATCAGACTGAGAGGTCAGAGCCAGAATCAGAATGAGAGGTCAGAGCGGGAATCAGACTGGTAGGTCAGAGCTGGAATTAGTAGGAGAGGTCAGAGCCGGAATCAGTAGGAGAGGTCAGAGACGGAAACAGACTGAGAGGTCAGAGCCGGAATCAGACTGAGAGGTCAGAGCCGGAATAAGTAGGAGAGGTCAGAGCCGGAATCAGACTAAGAGGTCAGAGCTGGAATCAGACTGAGAGGTCAGACCCAGATTTAGGCTGAGATGTCAGAGCCGAAATCAGACTGAGAGGTCAGAGCCAGAATCAGACTGAGAAGTCAGAGCCGGAATCAGACTGAAAGGTCAGAGCTAGAATCAGACTGAGAGGTTAGAGCCAGAATCAGTATGACAGGTCAGAGCTGGAATCAGACGGAGAGGTCAGAGCCGGAATGAGACTGAGAGGTCAGAGTCGGAGTCAGACTGAGAGGTCAGAGCCAGAATCCGTATGAGAGGTCAGAGCCCGAATCAGACTGAGAGGTCAGAGCCAGAATCAGAATGAGAGGTCAGAGCAAGAATCAGACTGAGAGGTCAGAGCCGGAAACAGACTTAAAGGTCAGAGCCAGAATCAGACTGAGAAGTCAGAGCCGGAATCAGACTGAAAGGTCAGAGCTAGAATCAGACTGAGAGGTTAGAGCCAGAATCAGTATGACAGGTCAGAGCTGGAATCAGACGGAGAGGTCAGAGCCAGAATAAGACTGAGAGGTCAGAGTCGGAGTCAGACTGAGAGGTCAGAGCCAGAATCCGTATGAGAGGTCAGAGCCCGAATCAGACTGAGAGGTCAGAGCCAGAATCAGAATGAGAGGTCAGAGCAAGAATCAGACTGAGAGGTCAGAGCCGGAAACAGACTGAGAAGTCAGAGCCAGAATCATACTGAGAAGTCAGAGCCGGAATCAGACTGAAAGGTCAGAGCTAGAATCAGACTGAGAGGTTAGAGCCAGAATCAGTATGACAGGTCAGAGCTGGAATCAGACTGAGAGGTCAGAGCCGGAATAAGACTGAGAGGTCAGAGTCGGAGTCAGACTGAGAGGTCAGAGCCAGAATCCGTATGAGAGGTCAGAGCCCGAATCAGACTGAGAGGTCAGAGCAAGAATCAGACTGAGAGGTCAGAGCAAGAATCAGACTGAGAGGTCAGAGCCAGAATCAGACTGAGAGGTCAGAGCCGGAATCAGTAGGAGAGGCCAGATCCGGAATCAGACTAAGAGGTCAGAGCTGGAATCAGACTGAATGGTCAGAGCCAGAATAAGACTGAGAGGTCGGAGCCGGAATCAGACTAAGAGGTCAGAGCCGGAATCAGTATAAGAGGTCAGAGCCGTAATCAGTAGGAGAGGTCAGAGCCGGAATCAGACTGAGAGGTCAGAAACAGCATCAGACTGAGAGGTCAGAGCCGGAATCAGACTGAGAGGTCAGAGCCGTAATCAGACTAAGAAATCAGAGCCGGAATCAGTAGGAGAGGTCAGAGCCATAATCAGACTGAGAGGTCAGAGCAAGAATCAGACTGAGAAGTCAGAGCCAGAATCAGTATGAGTAGTCAGAGCCAGAATCAGTATCAGAGGTCAGAGCCGGAATCAGAAGGAGAGGTCAGAGCCGGAATCAGACTGAGAGGTCAGAGCCGGAATCTGACTGAGAGGTCAGAGCCAGAATCAGACTGAGAGGTCAGAGCCAGATTCAGACTGAAAGGTAAGAGCCGGAATCAGACTGAGAGGTCAGGCTTGAATCAGACTAAGAGGTCAGAGCCAGAATCAGACTGAGAGGTCAGAGCAAGAACCAATATGAGAGGTCAGAGCCAGAATCAGTATGAGAGGTCAGAACCAGAATCAGACTGAGAGGCCAGAGCCGGAATCAGACTGAGAAGTCAGAGCCAGAATCAGACTGAGAGGTCAGAGCTGGAATCAGACTGAGAATTTAGAGCCAGAATCAGACTGAGAGGTCAGAGCCAGAATCAGAATGAGAGGTCAGAGCCGGAAACAGACTGAGATGTCAGAGCCAGAATAAGTCAGAGAGGTCAGAGAAAGAATCAGTATAAGAGGTCAGAGCCAGAATCAGACTGAGAGGTCAAAGCCAGAATCAGACTGAGAGGTCAGAGCCAGAATCAGACTGAGAGGTCAAAACCAGAATCAGACTGAGAGGTAGGAGCTGGAATCAGACTAAGAGGTCAGAGCCGGAATCAGACTGAGAGGTCAGAACCGGAATTAGTAGGAGAGGTCAGAGCCGGAATCAGACTAAGAGGTCAGAGCCGGAATCAGACTGAGAGGTCAGAGCCGGAATCAGACTGAGAGGTCAGAGCCAGAATCAGACTGAGAAGTCAGAGTAAGAATCAGTATGACAGGTCAGAGCCGGAATCAGACTGAGAGGTCAGAGCCAGAATCAGACTGAGAGGGCAGAGACGGATTAAGTATGAAATATCAGAGCCGGAATAAGACTGACATTTCAGAGTCGGAATCAGACTTAGAGGTCAGAGCAGGAATCAGACTGAGAGGTCAGAGCCAGAATCAGACTGAGAGGTCAGAGCAAGAATCAGACTGAGAGGGCAGAGCCAGAATCAGACTGAGAAGTCAGAGCCAAAATCAGACTGAGAGGTCAGAGCCGGAATAAGTATGAGAGGTCAGAGCCGGAATCAGACTGAGAGGTCAGAGCCGGAAACAGACTGAGAGGTCAGAGCCAGAATCAGACTGAGAGGTCAAAACCAGAATGAGACTGAGAGGTCAGAGCTGGAATCAGACTAAGAGGTCAGACCCGGAATCAGACTGAGAGGTCAGAGCCGGAATCAGTAGGAGAGGTGAGAGCCGGAATCAGACTAAGAGGTAAGAGCCAGAATCAGGCTGAGAGGTCAGAGCCGGAATCAGACTGAGAAGTCAGAGCCAGAATCAGACTGAGAGGTCAGAGCCCGAATCAGACTGAGAGGTCAGAGCCAGAATCAGAATGAGAGGTCAGAGCAAGAATCAGACTGAGAAGTCAGAGCCAGAATCAGACTGAGAGGTCAGAGCCGGAATAAGTATGAGAGGTCAGAGCCGGAATCAGACTGAGAGGTCAGAGCCGGAAACAGACTGAGAGGTCAGAGCCAGAATCAGAATGAGAGGTCAAAACCAGAATGAGACTGAGAGGTCAGAGCTGGAATCAGACTAAGAGGTCAGACCCGGAATCAGACTGAGAGGTCAGAGCCGGAATCAGTATGAGAGGTGAGAGCCGGAATCAGACTAAGAGGTAAGAGCCAGAATCAGGCTGAGAGGTCAGAGCCGGAATCAGACTGAGAAGTCAGAGCCAGAATCAGACTGAGAGGTCAGAGCCGGAATAAGTATGAGAGGTCAGAGCCGGAATCAGACTGAGAGGTCAGAGCCGGAATCAGACTGAGAAGTCAGAGCCAGAATCAGACTGAGAGGTCAGAGCCAGAATTAGAATGAGAGGTCTGAGCCGGAATCAGACTGGGAGGTCAGAGCTGGAATCAGTAGGAGAGGTCAGAGCCGGAATCAGTAGGAGAGGTCAGAGCCGGAATCAGACTGAGAGGTCAGAGCCGGAATCAGACTGAGAGGTCAGAGCCGGAATCAGACTGAGAGGTCTGAGCCAGAATCAGACTGAGAAGTCAGCGCAAGAATCAGTCGGAGAAGTCGAAGCCAGAATCAGTATGAGAGGTCACAGCCAGAATACAAGTGAGAGGTCAGAGCCGGAATCAGTATGAGAGGTCAGAGCCAGAATCAGGCTGAGATGTCAGAGCCGAAATCAGACCGAGAGGTCAGAGCCAGAATCAGACTGAGAGGTCAGAGTCGGAATCAGTAGGAGAGGTCAGAGCCGGAATCAGACTGAGAGGTCAGAGCCAGAATAAGACAGAGAGGTCAGAGAAAGAATCAGTATAAGAGGTCAGAGCCAGAATCAGACTGAGAGGTCAAAGCCAGAATCAGACTGCGAAGTCAGAGCCAGAATCAGACTGAGAGGTCAGAGCCAGAATCAGAATGAGAGGTCAGAGCCAGAATCAGACTGGTAGGTCAGAGCTGGAATTAGTAGGAGAGGTCAGAGTCGGAATCAGTAGGAGAGGTCAGAGACGGAAACAGACTGAGAGGTCAGAGCCGGAATCAGACTGAGAGGTCAGAGCCGGAATAAGTAGGAGAGGTCAGAGCCGGAATCAGACTAAGAGGTCAGAGCTGGAATCAGACTGAGAGGTTAGAGCCAGAATCAGACTGAGAAGTCAGAGCCGGAATCAGACTGAAAGGTCAGAGCTAGAATCAGACTGAGAGGTTAGAGCCAGAATCAGTATGACAGGTCAGAGCTGGAATCAGACGGAGAGGTCAGAGCCGGAATGAGAATGAGAGGTCAGAGTCGGAGTCAGACTGAGAGGTCAGAGCCAGAATCCGTATGAGAGGTCAGAGCCCGAATCAGACTGAGAGGTCAGAGCCAGAATCAGAATGAGAGGTCAGAGCAAGAATCAGACTGAGAGGTCAGAGCCGGAATCAGTAGGAGAGGTCAGAGCCGGAATCAGACTGAGAGGTCAGAGCCAGAATCAGACTAAGAGGTCAGAGCCAGAATCAGACTGAGAGGTCAGAGCCAGAATCAGACTGAGAGATCAGAGACGGAAATAGATTGAGAGGTCAGAGTCGGAGTCAGACTGAGAGGTCAGAGCCAGAATCAGTCGGTGAAGTCAAAGCCAGAATCAGTATGAGAGGTCACAGCCAAAATTAGAGTGAGAGGTCAGAGCCGGAATCAGTATGAGAGGTCAGAGCCAGAATCAGGCTGAGATGTCACAGCCGAAATCAGACCGAGAGGTCAGAGCCAGAATCAGAATGAGAGGTCAGAGTCGGAATCAGTAGGAGAGGTCAGAGCCTGAATCAGACTGAGAGGTCAGAGCCAGAATAAGACAGAGAGGTCAGAGAAAGAATCAGTATAAGAGGTCAGAGCCAGAATCAGACTGAGAGGTCAAAGCCAGAATCAGACTGCGAAGTCAGAGCCAGAATCAGACTGAGAGGTCAGAGCCAGAATCAGAATGAGAGGTCAGAGCGGGAATCAGACTGGGAGGTCAGAGCTGGAATTAGTAGGAGAGGTCAGAGCCGGAATCAGTAGGAGAGGAAAGAGCCGGAATCAGACTGAGAGGTCAGAGCCGGAATCAGTAGGAGAGGTCAGAGCCGGAATCAGACTTAGAGGTCAGAGCCAGAATCAGACTAAGAGGTCAGAGCCAGAATCAGACTGAGAGGTCAGAGCCAGAATCAGACTGAGAGATCAGAGACGGAATCAGATTGAGAGGTCAGAGTCAGAGTCAGACTGAGAGGTCAGAGCCAGAATCAGTATGAGAGGTCAGAGCCCGAATCAGACTGAGAGGTCAGAGCCAGAATCAGACTGAGAGGTCAGAGCCGGAATCAGACTGAGAGGTCAGGGCTTGAATCAGACTAAGAGGTCAGAGCCAGAATCAGACTGAGAGGTCAGAGCAAGAATCAGTATGACAGGTCAGAGCCGGAATCAGACTGAGAGGTCAGAGCCAGAATCAGACTGAGAGGTCAGGGCAAGAATCAGACTGAGAGGTCAGAGCCAGAATCAGACTGAGAGATCAGAGAGGGAATCAGATTGAGAGGTCAGAGTCGGAGTCAGACTGAGAGGTTAGAGCCAGAATCAGTATGAGAGGTCAGAGCCCGAATCAGACTGAGAGGTCAGAGCCAGAATCAGACTGAGAGGTCAGAGCCGGAATCAGTAGGAGAGGTCAGAGCCGGAATCAGACTGAGAGGTCAGAGCCAGAATCAGTATAAGAGGTCAGAGCCAGAATCAGGCTGAGAGGTCCGAGCCAGAATCAGTATGAGAGGTCAAAGCCGGAATCAGACTGAGAGGTCAGAGCCAGAATCAGACTGAGAGGTCAGAGCCAGAATAAGACAGAGAGTTTAGAGAATGAATCAGTATAAGAGGTCAGAGCCGGAATCAGACTGAGAGGTCCGAGCCAGAATCAGACTGAGAGGACAGAGCCAGAATCAGACTGAGTGGTCAGAGCCGGAATCAGACAGAGAGGTCAGAGCCAGAATCAGACTGAGAGGTCAGAGCAAGAATCAGACTGAGAGGTCAGAGTCGGAATCAGTAGGAGAGGTCAGAGCCGGAATCAGACTGAGAGGTCTGAGCCAGAATCAAACTGAGAAGTCAGAGCCGGAATCAGACTAAAAAGTCAGAGCCAGAATAAGACTGAGAGGTTAGAGCCAGAATCAGTATGACAGGTCAGAGCTGGAATCAGACTGAGAGTTCAGAGCCGGAATAAGACTGAGAGGTCAGAGCCGGAATCAGACTGAGAGGTCAGAGCCAGAATCAGAATGAGAGGTCAGAGCCGGAAACAGACTGAGATGTCAGAGCCAGAATAAGTCAGAGAGGTCAGAGAAAGAATCAGTATAAGAGGTCAGAGCCAGAATCAGACTGAGAGGTCAAAGCCAGAATCAGACTGAGAGGTAGGAGCTGGAATCAGACTAAGAGGTCAGAGCCGGAATCAGACTAAGAGGTCAGAGCGGAATCAGACTGAGAGGTCAGAGCCGGAATCAGACTGAGAGGTCAGAGCCGGAATCAGACTAAGAGGTCAGAGCTGAAATCAGACTGAGAGGTCAGACCCAGATTTAGGCTGAGATGTCAGAGCCGAAATCAGACTGAGAGGTCAGAGCCAGAATCAGACTGAGAAGTCAGAGCCGGAATCAAACTGAGAGGTCAGGGCTTGAAACAGATTGATAGGTCAGAGCCAGAATCAGACTGAGAGGTTAGAGCCAGAATCAGAATGAGAGGTCAGATTTGGAATCAGACTGGGAGATCAGAGCCGGAATCAGACTGAGAGGTCAGAGCCGGAATCAGACTGAGAGGTCAGAGCCGGAATCAGACTGAGAGGTCAGAGCCAGATTTAGGCTGAGATGTCAGAGCCAAAATCAGACTGAGAGGTCAGAGCCAGAATCAGACTGAGAGGTCAGAGCCGGAATCAGTAGGAGAGGTCAGAGCCGGAATCAGACTGAGAGGTCAGAGCAAGAATCAGTATGAGAGGTCAGAACCGGAATCAGACTGAGATTTCAGAGTCGGAGTCAGACTGAGAGGTCAGAGCCAGAATCAGTATGAGAGGTCAGTGCCCGAATCAGACGGAGAGGTCTGAGCCAGAATCAGAATGAGAGGTCAGAGCAAGAATCAGACTGAGAGGTCAGAGCCGGAAACAGACTGAGAGGTCATAGCCAGAATAAGACAGAGAGGTCAAAAAAGAATCAGTATAAGAGGTCAGAGCCAGAATCAGACTGAGAGGTCAAAGCCAGAATCAGACTGAGAGGTCATAGCCAGAATAAGACAGAGAAGTCAAAGCTGGAATCAGACTAAGAGGTCAGAGCCGGAATCAGACTGAGAGGTCAGAGCCGGAATTAGACTGAGAGGTCAGAGCCGGAGTAACACTCAGAGGTCAGAGCCGGAATAAGACTGAGAGGTCAGAGCCAGAATCAGACTGAGAGGTCAGGGCAAGAATCAGACTGAGAGGTCAGAGCCAGAATCAGACTGAGAGATCAGAGACGGAATCAGATTGAGAGGTCAGAGTCAGAGTCAGACTGAGAGGTCAGAGCCAGAATCAGTATGAGAGGTCAGAGCCCGAATCAGACTGAGAGGTCAGAGCCAGAATCAGACTGAGAGGTCAGAGCCGGAATCAGACTAAGAGGTCAGAGCCAGAATCAGTACAAGAGGTCAGAGCCAGAATCATTTTGAGGGGTCAGAGCCGGAATCAGACTGAGAGGTCAGAGCCAGAATAAGATTGAGAGGTAGGAGCCGGAATCAGTAGGAGAGGCCAGAGCCGGAATAAGAATAAGAGGTCAGAGCTGGAATCAGACTGAGAGGTCAGAGCCGGAATCAGACTGAGAGGTTAGAGCGGGAATCAGACTGAGAGGTTTGAGCCGGAATCAGACTGAGAGGTCAGAGCCAGAATCAGACTGAGAAGTCAGAGCCAGAATCAGACTGAAAGGTCAGAGCCAGAATCAGACTGAGAGGTTAGAGCTGGAATCAGTATGAAAGGTCAGAGCTGGAATCAGACTGAGAGGTCAGTGCCGGAATAAGACTGAGAGGTCAGAGCCAGAATCAGTATGAGAGGTCAGTGCCCGAATCAGACTGAGAGGTCAGAGCCAGAATCAGAATGAGAGGTCAGAGCAAGAATAAGACAGAGAGGTAAGAGTAAGAATCAGTATAAGAGGTCAGAGCCAGAATCAGACTGAGAGGTCAAAGCCAGAATCAGACTGAGAGGTCAGAGCCAGAATTAGACTGAGAGGTCAAAACCAGAATCGTAATGAGAGGTCAGAGCCAGAATCAGACTGAGAGTCAGGGCAAGAATCAGACTGAGAAGTCCGTGCCAGAATCAGTATGAGAGGTCAGAGCCAGAATCAGGCTGAGAGGTCCTAGCCAGAATCAGTATGAGAGGTCAGAGCCGGAATCAGACTGAGAGGTCAGAGCCAGAATCAGACTGAGAGGTCAGAGCCGGAATCAGACTAAGAGGTCAGAGCCGGAATCGGACTGAGAGGTCAGAGCCAGAATCAGTACAAGAGGTCAGAGCCAGAATCATTTTGAGGGGTCAGAGCCGGAAACAGACTGAGAGGTCAGAGCCAGAATAAGACTGAGAGGTCAGAGCCGGAATCAGTAGGAGAGGCCAGAGCCGGAATCAGACTAAGAGGTCAGACCTGGAATCAGACTGAGAGGTCAGAGACGGAATCAGACTGAGCGGTCAGAGCGGGAATCAGACTGAGAGGTCTGAGCCGGAATCAGACTAAGAGTTCAGAGCCGGAATCAGTATTAGAGGTCAGAGCCGTAATCAGTAGGAGAGGTCAAAGCCGGAATCAGACTGAAAGGTCAGAACCAGAATCAGACTGAGAGGTCAGAGCTGGAATCAGACTGAGAAGTCAGAGCCAGAATCAGAATGAGAGGTCAGAGCAGGAATCAGTAGGAGAGGTCAGAGCCGGAATCAGACTGAGAGGTCAGAGCCAGAATCAGACTGAGAGGTCAGAGCCGGAATCAGACTGAGAGGTCAGAGCCAGAATCAGACTGAGAAGTCAGCGCAAGAATCAGTCCGTGAAGTCAAAGCCAGAATCAGTATGAGAGGTCACAGCCAAAATAAGAGTGAGAGGTCAGAGCCGGAATCAGTATGAGAGGTCAGAGCCAGAATCAGGCTGAGATGTCAGAGCCGAAATCAGACCGAGAGGTCAGAGCCAGAATCAGACTGAGAGGTCAGAGTCGGAATCAGTAGGAGAGGTAAGAGCCTGAATCAGACTGAGAGGTCAGAGCCAGAATAAGACAAAGAGGTCAGAGAAAGAATCAGTATAAGAGGTCAGAGCCAGAATCAGACTGAGAGGTCAAAGCCAGAATCAGACTGCGAAGTCAGAGCCAGAATCAGACTGAGAGGTCAGAGCCAGAATCAGAATGAGAGGTCAGAGCGGGAATCAGACTGGGAGGTCAGAGCTGGAATTAGTAGGAGAGGTCAGAGCCGGAATCAGTAGGAGAGGACAGAGCCGGAATCAGACTGAGAGGTCAGAGCCGGAATCAGTAGGAGAGGTCAGAGCCGGAATCAGACTGAGAGGTCAGAGCCAGAATCAGTCGGTGAAGTCAAAGCCAGAATCAGTATGAGAGGTCACAGCCAAAATAAGAGTGAGAGGTCAGAGCCGGAATCAGACTGATAGGTCAGAGCCAGAATCAGACTAAGAGGTCAGAGCCAGAATCAGACTGAGAGGTCAGAGCCAGAATCAGACTGAGAGATCAGAGACGGAATCAGATTGAGAGGTCAGAGTCGGAGTCAGACTGAGAGGTCAGAGCCAGAATCAGTCGGTGAAGTCAAAGCCAGAATCAGTATGAGAGGTCACAGCCAAAATAAGAGTGAGAGGTCAGAGCCGGAATCAGTATAAGAGGTCAGAGCCAGAATCAGGCTGAGATGTCACAGCCGAAATCAGACCGAGAGGTCAGAGCCAGAATCAGACTGAGAGGTCAGAGTCGGAATCAGTAGGAGAGGTCAGAGCCTGAATCAGACTGAGAGGTCAGAGCCAGAATAAGACAGAGAGGTCAGAGAAAGAATCAGTATAAGAGGTCAGAGCCAGAATCAGACTGAGAGGTCAAAGCCAGAATCAGACTGCGAAGTCAGAGCCAGAATCAGACTGAGAGGTCAGAGCCAGAATCAGAATGAGAGGTCAGAGCGGGAATCAGACTGGGAGGTCAGAGCTGGAATTAGTAGGAGAGGTCAGAGCCGGAATCAGTAGGAGAGGACAGAGCCGGAATCAGACTGAGAGGTCAGAGCCGGAATCAGTAGGAGAGGTCAGAGCCGGAATCAGACTTACAGGTCAGAGCCAGAATCAGACTAAGAGGTCAGAGCCAGAATCAGACTGAGAGGTCAGAGCCAGAATCAGACTGAGAGATCAGAGACGGAATCAGATTGAGAGGTCAGAGTCGGAGTCAGACTGAGAGGTCAGAGCCAGAATCAGACTGAGAGGTCAGAGCCCGAATCAGACTGAGAGGTCAGAGCCAGAATCAGACTGAGAGGTCAGAGCCGGAATCAGACTGAGAGGTCAGGGCTTGAATCAGACTAAGAGGTCAGAGCCAGAATCAGACTGAGAGGTCAGAGCAAGAATCAGTATGAGAGGTCAGAGCCGAAATCAGACTGAGAGGTCAGAGCCAGAATCAGACTGAGAGGTCAGGGCAAGAATCAGACTGAGAGGTCAGAGCCAGAATCAGACTGAGAGATCAGAGACGGAATCAGATTGAGAGGTCAGAGTCGGAGTCAGACTGAGAGGTTAGAGCCAGAATCAGTATGAGAGGTCAGAGCCCGAATCAGACTGAGAGGTCAGAGCCAGAATCAGTCGGTGAAGTCAAAGCCAGAATCAGTATGAGAGGTCACAGCCAAAATAAGAGTGAGAGGTCAGAGCCGGAATCAGTATGAGAGGTCAGAGCCAGAATCAGGCTGAGATGTCACAGCCGAAATCAGACCGAGAGGTCAGAGCCAGAATCAGACTGAGAGGTCAGAGTCGGAATCAGTAGGAGAGGTCAGAGCCTGAATCAGACTGAGAGGTCAGAGCCAGAGTAAGACAGAGAGGTCAGAGAAAGAATCAGTATAAGAGGTCAGAGCCAGAATCAGACTGAGAGGTCAAAGCCAGAATCAGACTGCGAAGTCAGAGCCAGAATCAGACTGAGAGGTCAGAGCCAGAATCAGAATGAGAGGTCAGAGCGGGAATCAGACTGGGAGGTCAGAGCTGGAATTAGTAGGAGAGGTCAGAGCCGGAATCAGTAGGAGAGGACAGAGCCGGAATCAGACTGAGAGGTCAGAGCCGGAATCAGTAGGAGAGGTCAGAGCCGGAATCAGACTTAGAGGTCAGAGCCAGAATCAGACTAAGAGGTCAGAGCCAGAATCAGACTGAGAGGTCAGAGCCAGAATCAGACTGAGAGATCAGAGACGGAATCAGATTGAGAGGTCAGAGTCGGAGTCAGACTGAGAGGTCAGAGCCAGAATCAGTATGAGAGGTCAGAGCCCGAATCAGACTGAGAGGTCAGAGCCAGAATCAGACTGAGAGGTCAGAGCCGGAATCAGACTGAGAGGTCAGGGCTTGAATCAGGCTAAGAGGTCAGAGCCAGAATCAGACTGAGAGGTCAGAGCAAGAATCAGTATGAGAGGTCAGAGCCGAAATCAGACTGAGAGGTCAGAGCCAGAATCAGACTGAGAGGTCAGGGCAAGAATCAGACTGAGAGGTCAGAGCCAGAATCAGACTGAGAGATCAGAGACGGAATCAGATTGAGAGGTCAGAGTCGGAGTCAGACTGAGAGGTTAGAGCCAGAATCAGTATGAGAGGTCAGAGCCCGAATCAGACTGAGAGGTCAGAGCCAGAATCAGACTGAGAGGTCAGAGCCGGAATCAGACTAAGAGGTCAGAGCCGGAATCAGACTGAGAGGTTCAGAGCCAGAATCAGTACAAGAGGTCAGAGCCAGAATCATTTTGAGGGGTCAGAGCCGGAATCAGACTGAGAGGTCAGGGCAAGAATCAGACTGAGAGGTCAGAGCCAGAATCAGACTGAGAGATCAGAGACGGAATCAGATTGAGAGGTCAGAGTCGGAGTCAGACTGAGAGGTTAGAGCCAGAATCAGTATGAGAGGTCAGAGCCCGAATCAGACTGAGAGGTCAGAGCCAGAATCAGACTGAGAGGTCAGAGCCGGAATCAGACTAAGAGGTCAGAGCCGGAATCAGACTGAGAGGTCAGAGCCAGAATCAGTACAAGAGGTCAGAGCCAGAATCATTTTGAGGGGTCAGAGCCGGAATCAGACTGAGAGGTCAGAGCCAGAATAAGATTGAGAGGTAGGAGCCGGAATCAGTAGGAGAGGCCAGAGCCGGAATCAGACTAAGAGGTCAGAGCTGGAATCAGACTGAGAGGTCAGAGCCGGAATCAGACTGAGAGGTTAGAGCGGGAATCAGACTGAGAGGTCTGAGCCGGAATCAGACTAAGAGGTCAGAGTCGGAATCAGTAGGAGAGGTCAGAGCCGGAATCAGGCTGAGAGGTCAGAACCGAAATCAGACTGAGAGGTCAGAGCCGGAATCAGACTGAGAGGTCTGAGCCAGAATCAAACTGAGAAGTCAGAGCCGGAATCAGACTGAAAAGTCAGAGCCAGAATAAGACTGAGAGGTTAGAGCCAGAATCAGTATGACAGGTCAGAGCTGGAATCAGACTGAGAGTTCAGAGCCGGAATAAGACTTAGAGGTCAGAGCCGGAATCAGACTGAGAGGTCAGAGCCAGAATCAGAATGAGAGGTCAGAGCCGGAAACAGACTTAGGTGTCAGAGCCAGAATAAGTCAGAGAGGTCAGAGAAAGGATCAGTATAAGAGGTCAGAGCCAGAATCAGACTGAGAGGTCAAAGCCAGAATCAGAATGAGAGGTCAGAGCCAGAATCAGACTGAGAGGTCAAAACCAGAATCAGACTGAGAGGTAGGAGCTGGAATCAGACTAAGAGGTCAGAGCCGGAATTAGACTAAGAGGTCAGAGCCGGAATCAGACTGAGAGGTCAGAGCCGGAATCAGTAGGAGAGGTTAGAGCCGGAATCAGACTAAGAGGTCAGAGCTGAAATCAGACTGAGAGGTCAGACCCAGATTTAGGCTGAGATGTCAGAGCCGAAATCAGACTGAGAGGTCAGAGCCAGAATCAGACTGAGAAGTCAGAGCCGGAATCAGACTGAAAGGTCAGAGCTTGAATCAGACTGAGAGGTTAGAGCCAGAATCAGTATGACAGGTCAGAGCTGGAATCAGACGGAGAGGTCAGAGCCGGAATAAGACTGAGAGGTCAGAATCAGAGTCAGACTGAGAGGTCAGAGCCAGAATCCGTATGAGAGGTCAGAGCCCGAATCAGACTAAGAGGTTAGAGCCAGAATCAGAATGAGAGGTCAGAGCAAGAATCAGACTGAGAGGTCAAAACCAGAATCAGACTGAGAGGTCAGAGCTGGAATCAGTCTAAGAGGTCAGACCCGGAATCAGACTGAGAGGTCAGAGCCGGAATCAGTAGGAGAGGTGAGAGCCGGAATCAAACTAAGAGGTCAGAGCCGGAATCAGGCTGAGAAGTCAGAGCCGGAATCCGACTGAGAAGTCAGAGCCAGAATCAGTATGAGAGGTCAGAGCCAGAATCAGGCTGAGAGGTCCAAGCCAGAATCAGTATGAGAGGTCAAAGCCGGAATCAGACTGAGAGGTCAGAGCCAGAATCAGACTGAGAGGTCAGAGCCGGAATCAGACTAAGAAGTCAGAGCTGGAATAAGACACTGAGGTCAGAGCCGGAATCAGTACAAGAGGTCAGAGCCAGAATCATATTGAGGGGTCAGAGCCGGAATCAGACTGAGAGGTCAGAGCCAGAATAAGACTGAGAGGTCAGAGCCGGAATCAGTAGGAGAGGCAAGATCCGGAATCAGACTAAGAGGTCAGAGCTGGAATCAGACTGAGTGGTCAGAGTCGGAATCAGACTGAGAGGTCAGAAACAGCATCAGACTGAGAGGTCAGAGCCGGAATCAGACTGAGAGGTCAGAGCCAGAATCAGACTGAGAAGTCAGCGCAAGAATCAGTCGGAGAAGTCAAAGCCAGAATCAGTATGAGAGGTCACAGCCAAAATAAGAGTGAGAGGTCAGAGCCGGAATCAGTATGAGAGGTCAGAGCCAGAATCAGGCTGAGATGTCAGAGCCGAAATCAGACCGAGAGGTCAGAGCCAGAATCAGACTGAGAGGTCAGAGCCAGAATCAGACTGAGAGGTCAGAGCCAGAATCAGAATGAGAGGTCAGAGCAGGAATCAGACTGGGAGGTCAGAGCTGGAATTAGTAGGAGAGGTCAGAGCCGGAATCAGTAGGAGAGGACAGAGCCGGAATCAGACTGAGAGGTCAGAGCCGGAATCAGTAGGAGAGGTCAGAGCCGGAATCAGACTGAGAGGTCAGAGCCAGAATCAGTATAAGAGGTCAGAGCCAGAATCAGGCTGAGAGGTCCGAGCCAGAATCAGTATGAGAGGTCAAAGCCGGAATCAGACTGAGAGGTCAGAGCCAGAATCAGACTGAGAGGTCAGAGCCAGAATAAGACAGAGAGGTCAGAGAATGAATCAGTATAAGAGGTCAGAGCCGGAATCAGACTGAGAGGTCCGAGCCAGAATCAGACTGAGAGGACAGAGCCAGAATCAGACTGAGTGGTCAGAGCCGGAATCAGACAGAGAGGTCAGAGCCAGAATCAGACTGAGAGGTCAGAGCAAGAATCAGACTGAGCGGTCAGAGTCGGAATCAGTAGGAGAGGTCAGAGCCGGAATCAGACTGAGAGGTCAGAACCGAAATCAGACTGAGAGGTCAGAGCCGGAATCAGACTGAGAGGTCTGAGCCAGAATCAAACTGAGAAGTCAGAGCCGGAATCAGACTAAAAAGTCAGAGCCAGAATAAGACTGAGAGGTTAGAGCCAGAATCAGTATGACAGGTCAGAGCTGGAATCAGACTGAGAGTTCAGAGCCGGAATAAGACTGAGAGGTCAGAGTCGGAGTCAGACTGAGAGGTCAGAGCCAGAATCAGTATGAGAGGTCAGAGCCGGAATCAGACTGAGAGGTCAGAGCCAGAATCAGAATGAGAGGTCAGAGCCGGAAACAGACTGAGATGTCAGAGCCAGAATAAGTCAGAGAGGTCAGAGAAAGAATCAGTATAAGAGGTCAGAGCCAGAATCAGACTGAGAGGTCAAAGCCAGAATCAGACTGAGAGGTCAGAGCCAGAATCAGACTGAGAGGTCAAAACCAGAATCAGACTGAGAGGTAGGAGCTGGAATCAGACTAAGAGGTCAGAGCCGGAATCAGACTAAGAGGTCAGAGCCGGAATCAGACTGAGAGGTCAGAGCCGGAATCAGACTGAGAGGTCAGAGCCGGAATCAGACTAAGAGGTCAGAGCTGAAATCAGACTGAGAGGTCAGACCCAGATTTAGGCTGAGATGTCAGAGCCGAAATCAGACTGAGAGGTCAGAGCCAGAATCAGACTGAGAAGTCAGAGCCGGAATCAGACTGAAAGGTCAGAGCTAGAATCAGACTGAGAGGTTAGAGCCGGAATAAGACTGAGAGGTCAGAGTCGGAGTCAGACTGAGAGGTCAGAGCCAGAATCCGTATGAGAGGTCAGAGCCCGAATCAGACTAAGAGGTCAGAGCCAGAATCAGAATGAGAGGTCAGAGCAAGAATCAGACTGAGAGGTCAGAGCTGGAATCAGACTAAGAGGTCAGACCCGGAATCAGACTGAGAGGTCAGAGCCGGAATCAGTAGGAGAGGTGAGAGCCGGAATCAGACTAAGAGGTCAGAGCCGGAATCAGGCTGAGAAGTCAGAGCCGGAATCAGACTGAGAAGTCAGAGCCAGAATCAGTATGAGAGGTCAGAGCCAGAATCAGGCTGAGAGGTCCAAGCCAGAATCAGTATGAGAGGTCAGAGCCGGAATCAGACTGAGAGGTCAGAAACAGCATCAGACTGAGAGGTCAGAGCCGGAATCAGACTGAGAGGTCAGAAACAGCATCAGACTGAGAGGTCAGAGCCGGAATCAGACTGAGAGGTCAGAAACAGCATCAGACTGAGAGGTCAGAGCCGGAATCAGACTGAGAGGTCAGAGCCAGAATAAGACTGAGAGGTCACAGCCGGAATCAGTAGGAGAGGCCAGAGCCAGAATCAGACTAAGAGGTCAGAGCTGGAATCAGACTGAGAGGTCAGAGCCGGAATCAGACTGAGAGGTCAGAGCCGGAATCAGACTGAGAGGTCAGAGCCGGAATCAGTATGAGAAGTCAGAGTCGGAATCAGACTGAGAGGTCAGAGCCGGAATCAGACTGAGAAGTCGGAGCCAGAATCAGACTGAGAGGTCAGAGCCGGAATCAGACTGAGAGGTCAGAGCCAGAATCAGACTGAGAGGTCGGAGCCAGAATCAGACTGAGAAGTCAGAGCCAGAATCAGACTGAGAGGTTCGAGCAAGAATCAGTATGACTGGTCAGAGCCGGAATCAGACTGAGAGGTCAGAGCCGGAATCAGACTGAGAGGTCAGAGCCAGAATAAGACTGAGAGGTCAGAGCCGGAATTAGTAGGAGAGGCCAGAGCCGGAATCAGACTAAGAGGTCAGAGCTGGAATCAGACTGAGAGGTCAGAGCCGGAATCAGACTGAGAGGTCAGAGCCGGAATCAGACTGAGAGGTCAGAGCCGGAATCAGTATGAGAGGTCAGAGCCGGAATCAGACTGAGAGGTCAGGGCTTGAATCAGACTAAGAGGTCAGAGCCAGAATCAGACTGAGAGGTCAGAGCAAGAATCAGTATGAGAGGTCAGAGCCGGAATCAGACTGAGAGGTCAGAGCCAGAATAAGACTGAGAGGTCAGAGCCGGAATCAGTAGGAGAGGCCAGAGCCAGAATCAGAATAAGAGGTCAGAGCTGGAATCAGACTGAGAGGTCAGAGCCGGAATCAGATTGAGAGGTCAGAGCCGGAATCAGACTGAGAGGTCAGAGCCGGAATCAGTGTGAGAGGTCAGAGCCGGAATCAGACTGAGAGGTCAGAGCCGGAATCAGACTGAGAAGTCAGAGCCAGAATCAGACTGAGAGGTCAGAGCCAGAATCAGAATGAGAGGTCTGAGCCGGAATCAGACTGGGAGGTCAGAGCTGGAATCAGTAGGAGAGGTCAGAGCCGGAATCAGTAGGAGAGGTCAGACCTGGAATCAGACTGAATGGTCAGAGCCGGAATCAAACTGAGAGGTCAGAGCCGATATCAGACTGAGAGGTCAGAGCCAGAATCAGATTGAGAAGTCAGTGCAAGAATCAGTCGGAGAAGTCGAAGCCAGAATCAGTATGAGAGGTCACTGCCAGAATACGAGTGAGAGGTCAGAGTCGGAATCAGTAGGAGAGGTCAGAGCCAGAATCAGACTGAGAGGTCAGAGCCAGAATAAGACAGAGAGGTCAGAGAAAGAATCAGTATAAGAGGTCAGAGCCAGAATCAGACTGAGAGGTCAAAGCCAGAATCAGACTGCGAAGTCAGAGCCAGAATCAGACTGAGAGGTCAGAGCCAGAATCAGAATGAGAGGTCAGAGCGGGAATCAGACTGGTAGGTCAGAGCTGGAATTAGTAGGAGAGGTCAGAGCCGGAATCAGTAGGAGAGGTCAGAGACGGAAACAGACTGAGAGGTCAGAGCCGGAATCAGACTGAGAGGTCAGAGCCGGAATAAGTAGGAGAGGTCAGAGCCGGAATCAGACTAAGAGGTCAGAGCTGGAATCAGACTGAGAGGTCAGACCCAGATTTAGGCTGAGATGTCAGAGCCGAAATCAGACTGAGAGGTCAGAGCCAGAATCAGACTGAGAAGTCAGAGCCGGAATCAGACTGAAAGGTCAGAGCTAGAATCAGACTGAGAGGTTAGAGCCAGAATCAGTATGACAGGTCAGAGCTGGAATCAGACGGAGAGGTCAGAGCCGGAATGAGACTGAGAGGTCAGAGTCGGAGTCAGACTGAGAGGTCAGAGCCAGAATCCGTATGAGAGGTCAGAGCCCGAATCAGACTGAGAGGTCAGAGCCAGAATCAGAATGAGAGGTCAGAGCAAGAATCAGACTGAGAGGTCAGAGCCGGAAACAGACTTAAAGGTCAGAGCCAGAATCAGACTGAGAAGTCAGAGCCGGAATCAGACTGAAAGGTCAGAGCTAGAATCAGACTGAGAGGTTAGAGCCAGAATCAGTATGACAGGTCAGAGCTGGAATCAGACGGAGAGGTCAGAGCCAGAATAAGACTGAGAGGTCAGAGTCGGAGTCAGACTGAGAGGTCAGAGCCAGAATCCGTATGAGAGGTCAGAGCCCGAATCAGACTGAGAGGTCAGAGCCAGAATCAGAATGAGAGGTCAGAGCAAGAATCAGACTGAGAGGTCAGAGCCGGAAACAGACTGAGAAGTCAGAGCCAGAATCATACTGAGAAGTCAGAGCCGGAATCAGACTGAAAGGTCAGAGCTAGAATCAGACTGAGAGGTCAGAGCCGGAATCAGTAGGAGAGGCCAGATCCGGAATCAGACTAAGAGGTCAGAGCTGGAATCAGACTGAATGGTCAGAGCTAGAATAAGACTGAGAGGTCGGAGCCGGAATCAGACTAAGAGGTCAGAGCCGGAATCAGTATAAGAGGTCAGAGCCGTAATCAGTAGGAGAGGTCAGAGCCGGAATCAGACTGAGAGGTCAGAAACAGCATCAGACTGAGAGGTCAGAGCCAGAATCTGACTGAGAGGTCAGAGCCAGAATCAGACTGAGAGGTCAGAGCCAGATTCAGACTGAAAGGTAAGAGCCGGAATCAGACTGAGAGGTCAGGGCTTGAATCAGACTAAGAGGTCAGAGCCAGAATCAGACTGAGAGGTCAGAGCAAGAATCAATATGAGAGGTCAGAGCCAGAATCAGTATGAGAGGTCAGAACCAGAATCAGACTGAGAGGCCAGAGCCGGAATCAGACTGAGAAGTCAGAGCCAGAATCAGACTGAGAGGTCAGAGCCGGAATCAGACTGAGAGGTCAGAGCCAGAATCAGACTGAGAGGTCAAAGCCAGAATCAGACTGAGAGGTCAGAGCCAGAATCAGACTGAGAGGTCAAAACCAGAATCAGACTGAGAGGTAGGAGCTGGAATCAGACTAAGAGGTCAGAGCCGGAATCAGACTGAGAGGTCAGAACCGGAATTAGTAGGAGAGGTCAGAGCCGGAATCAGACTAAGAGGTCAGAGCCGGAATCAGACTGAGAGGTCAGAGCCGGAAACAGACTGAGAGGTCAGAGCCAGAATCAGACTGAGAAGTCAGAGTAAGAATCAGTATGACAGGTCAGAGCCGGAATCAGACTGAGAGGTCAGAGCCAGAATCAGACTGAGAGGGCAGAGACGGATTAAGTATGAAATATCAGAGCCGGAATAAGACTGACATTTCAGAGTCGGAATCAGACTTAGAGGTCAGAGCAGGAATCAGACTGAGAGGTCAGAGCCAGAATCAGACTGAGAGGTCAGAGCAAGAATCAGACTGAGAGGGCAGAGCCAGAATCAGACTGAGAAGTCAGAGCCAGAATCAGACTGAGAGGTCAGAGCCGGAATAAGTATGAGAGGTCAGAGCCGGAATCAGACTGAGAGGTCAGAGCCGGAAACAGACTGAGAGGTCAGAGCCAGAATCAGACTGAGAGGTCAAAACCAGAATGAGACTGAGAGGTCAGAGCTGGAATCAGACTAAGAGGTCAGACCCGGAATCAGACTGAGAGGTCAGAGCCGGAATCAGTAGGAGAGGTGAGAGCCGGAATCAGACTAAGAGGTAAGAGCCAGAATCAGGCTGAGAGGTCAGAGCCGGAATCAGACTGAGAAGTCAGAGCCAGAATCAGACTGAGAGGTCAGAGCCGGAATAAGTATGAGAGGTCAGAGCCGGAATCAGACTGAGAGGTCAGAGCCGGAATCAGACTGAGAAGTCAGAGCCAGAATCAGACTGAGAGGTCAGAGCCAGAATTAAAATGAGAGGTCTGAGCCGGAATCAGACTGGGAGGTCAGAGCTGGAATCAGTAGGAGAGATCAGAGCCGGAATCAGTAGGAGAGGTCAGAGCCAGAATCAGACTGAGAGGTCAGAGCCGGAATCAGACTGAGAGGTCAGAGCCGGAATAAGTATGAGAGGTCAGAGCCGGAATCAGACTGAGAGGTCAGAGCCAGAATCAGAATGAGAGGTCTGAGCCGGAATCAGACTGGGAGGTCAGAGCTAGAATCAGTAGGAGAGGTCAGAGCCGGAATCAGTAGGAGAGGTCAGAGCCGGAATCAGACTGAGAGGTCAGAGCCGGAATCAGACTGAGAGGTCAGAGCCGGAATCAGACTGAGAGGTCTGAGCCAGAATCAGACTGAGAAGTCAGCGCAAGAATCAGTCGGAGAAGTCGAAGCCAGAATCAGTATGAGAGGTCACAGCCAGAATACGAGTGAGAGGTCAGAGCCGGAATCAGTATGAGAGGTCAGAGCCAGAATCAGGCTGAGATGTCAGAGCCGAAATCAGACCGAGAGGTCAGAGCCAGAATCAGACTGAGAGGTCAGAGTCGGAATCAGTAGGAGAGGTCAGAGCCGGAATCAGACTGAGAGGTCAGAGCCAGAATAAGACAGAGAGGTCAGAGAAAGAATCAGTATAAGAGGTCAGAGCCAGAATCAGACTGAGAGGTCAAAGCCAGAATCAGACTGCGAAGTCAGAGCCAGAATCAGACTGAAAGGTCAGAGCCAGAATCAGAATGAGAGGTCAGAGCCAGAATCAGACTGGGAGGTCAGAGCTGGAATTAGTAGGAGAGGTCAGAGCCGGAATCAGTAGGAGAGGTCAGAGACGGAAACAGACTGAGAGGTCAGAGCCGGAATCAGACTGAGAGGTCAGAGCCGGAATAAGTAGGAGAGGTCAGAGCCGGAATCAGACTAAGAGATCAGAGCTGGAATCAGACTGAGAGGTCAGAGCAAGAATCAGACTGAGAAGTCAGAGCCGGAATCAGACTGAAAGGTCAGAGCTAGAATCAGACTGAGAGGTTAGAGCCAGAATCAGTATGACAGGTCAGAGCTGGAATCAGACGGAGAGGTCAGAGCCGGAATGAGACTGAGAGGTCAGAGTCGGAGTCAGACTGAGAGGTCAGAGCCAGAATCCGTATGAGAGGTCAGAGCCCGAATCAGACTGAGAGGTCAGAGCCAGAATCAGAATGAGAGGTCAGAGCAAGAATCAGACTGAGAGGTCAGACCCGGAAACAGACTTAGAGGTCAGAGCCAGAATCAGACTGAGAAGTCAGAGCCGGAATCAGACTGAAAGGTCAGAGCTAGAATCAGACTGAGAGGTTACAGCCAGAATCAGTATGACAGGTCAGAGCTGGAATCAGACTGAGAGGTCAGACCCGGAATAAGACTGAGAGGTCAGAGTCGGAGTCAGACTGAGAGGTCAGAGCCAGAATCCGTATGAGAGGTCAGAGCCCGAATCAGACTGAGAGGTCAGAGCAAGATTCAGACTGAGAGGTCAGAGCAAGAATCAGACTGAGAGGTCAGAGCCAGAATCAGACTGAGAGGTCAGAGCCGGAATCAGTATAAGAGGTCAGAGCCGTAATCAGTAGGAGAGGTGAGAGCCGGAATCAGACTGAGAGGTCAGAAACAGCATCAGACTGAGAGGTCAGAGCCGGAATCAGACTGAGAGGTCAGAGCCGGAATCAGACTAAGAAATCAGAGCCGGAATCAGTAGGAGAGGTCAGAGCCATAATCAGACTAAGAGGTCAGAGCCAGAATCAGACTGAGAGGTCAGGGCTTGAATCAGACTAAGAGGTCAGAGCCAGAATCAGACTGAGAGGTCAGAGCCAGAATCAGACTGAGAGGTCAGAGCCAGATTAAGACTGAAAGGTAAGAGCCGGAATCAGAAGGAGAGGTCAGAGCCAGAATCTGACAAAGAGGTCAGAGCCAGAATCAGACTGAGAGGTCAGAGCAAGATTCAGACTGAAAGGTAAGAGACGGAATCAGACTGAGAGGTCAGGGCTTGAATCAGACTAAGAGGTCAGAGCCAGAATCAGACTGAGAGGTCAGAGCAAGAATCAGTATGAGAGGTCAGAGCCAGAATCAGTATGAGAGGTCAGAACCAGAATCAGACTGAGAGGCCAGAGCCGGAATCAGACTGAGAAGTCAGAGCCAGAATCAGACTGAGAGGTCAGAGCCGGAATCAGACTGAGAATTTAGAGCCAGAATCAGACTGAGAGGTCAGAGCCAGAATCAGAATGAGAGGACAGAGCCGGAAATAGACTGAGATGTCAGAGCCAGAATAAGTCAGAGAGGTCAGAAATTGAATCAGTATAAGAGGTCAGAGCCAGAATCAGACTGAGAGGTCAGAGCCAGAATCAGACTGAGAGGTCAAAACCAGAATCAGACTGAGAGGTAGGAGCTGGAATCAGACTAAGAGGTCAGAGCCGGAATCAGACTGAGAGGTCAGAGTCGGAATCAGTAGGAGAGGTCAGAGCCGGAATCAGACTAAGAGGTCAAAGCCAGAATCAGACTGAGAGGTCAGAGCCAGAATCAGACTGAGAGGTCAAAACCAGAATCAGACTGAGAGGTAGGAGCTGGAATCAGACTAAGAGGTCAGAGCCGGAATCAGACTGAGAGGTCAGAGCCGGAATCAGTAGGAGAGGTCAGAGCCGGAATCAGACTAAGAGGTCAGAGCCGGAATCAGACTGAGAGGTCAGAGCCAGAATCAGACTGAGAAGTCAGAGTAAGAATCAGACTGAGAGGTTAGAGCCAGAATCAGTATGACAGGTCAGAGCCGGAATCAGACTGAGAGGGCAGAGACGGATTAAGTATGAAATATCAGAGCCGGAATAAGACTGACAGGTCAGAGTCGGAATCAGACTGAGAGGTCAGAGTCGGAATCAGTAGGAGAGGTCAGAGCCGGAATCAGAGTAAGAGGTCAAAGCCAGAATCAGACTGAGAGGTCAGAGCCAGAATCAGACTGAGAGGTCAAAACCAGAATCAGACTGAGAGGTAGGAGCTGGAATCAGACTAAGAGGTCAGAGCCGGAATCAGACTGAGAGGTCAGAGCCGGAATCAGTAGGAGAGGTCAGAGCCGGAATCAGACGAAGAGGTCAGAGCCGGAATCAGACTGAGAGGTCAGAGCCAGAATCAGACTGAGAAGTCAGAGTAAGAATCAGACTGAGAGGTTAGAGCCAGAATCAGTATGACAGGTCAGAGCCGGAATCAGACTGAGAGGGCAGAGACGGATTAAGTATGAAATATCAGAGCCGGAATAAGACTGACAGGTCAGAGCCGGAATCAGACTGAGAGGTCAGAGCAGGAATCAGACTGAGAGGTCAGAGCCAGAATCAGACTGAGAGGGCAGAGCCAGAATCAGACTGAGAAGTCAGAGCCGGAATCAGACTGAAAGGTCAGAGCTAGAATAAGACTGAGAGGTTAGAGACAGAATCAGTATGACAGGTCAAAGCTGGAATCAAACGGAGAGGTCAGAGCCGGAATAAGACTGAGAGGTCAGAGTCGGAGTCAGACTGAAAAGTCAGAGCCAGAATCCGTATGAGAGGTCAGAGCCCGAATCAGACTGAGAGGTCAGAGCCAGAATCAGAATGAGAGGTCAGAGCAAGAATCAGACTGAGAGGTCAGAGCCGGAAACAGACTGAGAGGTCAGAGCCAGAATCAGACTGAGAGGTCAAAACCAGAATGAGACTGAGAGGTCAGAGCTGGAATCAGACTAAGAGGTCAGACCGGAATCAGACTGAGAGGTCAGAGCCGGAATCAGTAGGAGAGGTGAGAGCCGGAATCAGACTAAGAGGTAAGAGCCAGAATCAGGCTGAGAGGTCAGAGCCGGAATCAGACTGAGAAGTCAGAGCCAGAATCAGTATAAGAGGTCAGAGCCAGAATCAGGCTGAGAGGTCGGAGCCAGAATCAGTATGAGAGGTCAAAGCCGGAATCAGACTGAGAGGTCAGAGCCAGAATCAGACTGAGAAGTCAGAGCCAGAATCAGACTGAGAGGTTAGAGCCAGAATCAGTATGACAGGTCAGAGCCGGAATCAGACTGAGAGGTCAAAGCCGGAAACAGACTGAGAGGTCAGAGCCAGAATAAGACAGAGAGGTCAGAGAAAGAATCAGTATAAGAGGTCAGAGCCAGAATCAGACAGAGAGGTCAGAGCCAGAATCAAACTAAGAGGTCAGAGACGGATTACGTATGAGATATCAGAGCCGGAATCAGACTGAGAGGTCAGAGCCGGAATCAGTATGAGAGGTCAGAGCCGGAATCAGATTGAGAGGTCAGAGCCAGAATCAGACTGAGAGGTCGGAGCCAGAATCAGACTGAGAAGTCAGAGCCAGAATCAGACTGAGAGGTTAGAGCAAAAATCAGTATGACTGGTCAGAGCCGGAATCAGACTGAGAGGTCAGAGCCGGAATCAGACTGAGAGGTCAGAGCCAGAATAAGACTGAGAGGTCAGAGCCGGAATCAGTAGGAGAGGCCAGAGCCGGAATCAGACTAAGAGGTCAGAGCCGGAATCAGGCTGAGAAGTCAGAGCCGGAATCAGACTGAGAAGTCAGAGCCAGAATCAGTATGAGAGGTCAGAGCCAGAATCAGGCTGAGAGGTCCAAGCCAGAATCAGTATGAGAGGTCAAAGCCGGAATCAGACTGAGAGGTCAGAGCCAGAATCAGACTGAGAGGTCAGAGCCGGAATCAGACTAAGAAGTCAGAGCTGGAATAAGACTCTGAGGTCAGAGCCGGAATCAGACTGAGATGTCAGAGCCAGAATCAGTACAAGAGGTCAGAGCCAGAATCATATTGAGGGGTCAGAGCCGGAATCAGACTGAGAGGTCAGAGCCAGAATAAGACTGAGAGGTCAGAGCCGGAATCAGTAGGAGAGGTCACGTCCCGAATCAGACTAAGAGGTCAGAGCTGGAATCAGACTGAGTGGTTAGAGCCGGAATCAGACTGAGAGGTCGGAGCCGGAATCAGACTAAGAGGTCAGAGCCGGAATTAGTATAAGAGGTCAGAGCCGTAATCAGTAGGAGAGGTCAGAGCCGGAATTAGTATAAGAGGTCAGAGCCGTAATCAGTAGGAGAGGTCAGAGCCGGAATCAGACTGAGAGGTCAGAAACAGCATCAGACTGAGAGGTCAGAGCCGGAATCAGACTGAGAGGTCAGAGCCGAAATCAGACTAAGAAATCAGAGCCGGAATCAGTAGGAGAGGTCAGAGCCGGAATCAGTACGAGAGGTCAGAGCCATAATCAGACTGAGAGGTCAGAGCAAGAATCAGACTGAGAAGTCAGAGCCAGAATCAGTATGAGAGGTCAGAGCCAGAATTAGAATCAGAGGTCAGAGCCGGAATCAGACTGAGAGGTCAGAGCCGGAAACAAACTGAGAGGTCAGAGCCAAACTCAAACTGAGAGGTCAGAGCCAGAATCAGACTGAGAGGTCAGAGCCAGAATCAGACTGAAAGGTCAGAGCCGGAATCAGACTGAGAGGTCAGAGCCGGAATCAGACTGAGAGGTCAGAGCAGGAATCAGACTGAGAGGTCAAAGCCGGAATCAGACAAAGAGGTCAGAGCCGGAATAAGACTGTGAGGTCAGAGCCGGAATCAGACTGAGAGGTCAGAGCCGGAATCAGACTGAGAGGTCAGAGCAGGAATCAGACTGAGAGGTCAAAGCCGGAATCAGACAAAGAGGTCAGACCCGGAATAAGACTGTGAGGTCAGAGCCGGAATAAGACTGTGAGGTCAGAGCCGGAATCAGACTGAGAAGTAAGAGCCAGAAACAGTACAAGAGGTCAGAGCCAGAATCATATTGAGTGGTCAGAGCCAGAATCAGACTGAGAGGTCACAGCCGGAATCAGTAGGAGAGGTCAGAGCCGGAATCAGACTCAGAGGTCAGAGCTGGAATCAGACTGAGAGGTCAGACCCGGAATCGGACTGAGAGGTCAGAGCCATAATCAGACTGAGAAGTCAGAGCCAGAATCAGACTAAGAAGTCAGAGCCGGAATCAGACTGAGAGGTCAGAGCCAGAATCCGTATGAGAGGTCAGAGCCCGAATCAGACTGAGAGGTCAGAGCCAGAATCAGAATGAGAGGTCAGAGCAAGAATCAGACTGAGAGGTCAGAGCCGGAAACAGACTGAGAGGTCAGAGCCAGAATCAGACTGAGAAGTCAAAGCCGGAATCAGACTGAAAGGTCAGAGCTAGAATCAGACTGAGAGGTTACAGCCAGAATCAGTATGACAGGTCAGAGCTGGAATCAGACTGAGAGGTCAGAGTCGGAGTCAGACTGAGAGGTCAGAGCCAGAATCCGTATGAGAGGTCAGAGCCCGAATCAGACTGAGAGGTCAGAGCAAGAATCAGACTGAGAGGTCAGAGCAAGAATCAGACTGAGAGGTCAGAGCCAGAATCAGACTGAGAGGTCAGAGCCGGAATCAGTATAAGAGGTCAGAGCCGTAATCAGTAGGAGAGGTGAGAGCCGGAATCAGACTGAGAGGTCAGAAACAGCATCAGACTGAGAGGTCAGAGCCGGAATCAGACTGAGAGGTCAGAGCCGGAATCAGACTAAGAAATCAGAGCCGGAATCAGTAGGAGAGGTCAGAGCCATAATCAGACTAAGAGGTCAGAGCCAGAATCAGACTGAGAGGTCAGGGCTTGAATCAGACTAAGAGGTCAGAGCCCGAATCAGACTAAGAGGTCAGAGCCAGAATCAGACTGAGAGGTCAGGGCTTGAATAAGACTAAGAGGTCAGAGCCAGAATCAGACTGAGAGGTCAGAGCCAGAATCAGACTGAGAGGTCAGAGCCAGATTAAGACTGAAAGGTAAGAGCCGGAATCAGAAGGAGAGGTCAGAGCCAGAATCTGACAAAGAGGTCAGAGCCAGAATCAGACTGAGAGGACAGAGCAAGATTCAGACTGAAAGGTAAGAGACGGAATCAGACTGAGAGGTCAGGGCTTGAATCAGACTAAGAGGTCAGAGCCAGAATCAGACTGAGAGGTCAGAGCAAGAATCAGTATGAGAGGTCAGAGCCAGAATCAGTATGAGAGGTCAGAACCAGAATCAGACTGAGAGGCCAGAGCCGGAATCAGACTGAGAAGTCAGAGCCAGAATCAGACTGAGAGGTCAGAGCCGGAATCAGACTGAGAATTTAGAGCCAGAATCAGACTGAGAGGTCAGAGCCAGAATCAGAATGAGAGGTCAGAGCCGGAAACAGACTGAGATGTCAGAGCCTGAATAAGTCAGAGAGGTCAGAAATTGAATCAGTATAAGAGGTCAGAGCCAGAATCAGACTGAGAGGTCAGAGCCAGAATCAGACTGAGAGGTCAAAACCAGAATCAGACTGAGAGGTAGGAGCTGGAATCAGACTAAGAGGTCAGAGCCGGAATCAGACTGAGAGGTCAGAGTCGGAATCAGTAGGAGAGGTCAGAGCCGGAATCAGACTAAGAGGTCAAAGCCAGAATCAGACTGAGAGGTCAGAGCCAGAATCAGACTGAGAGGTCAAAACCAGAATCAGACTGAGAGGTAGGAGCTGGAATCAGACTAAGAGGTCAGAGCCAGAATCAGACTGAGAGGTCAGAGCCGGAATCAGACTGAGAGGTCAGAGCCAGAATCAGACTGAGAAGTCAGAGTAAGAATCAGACTGAGAGGTTAGAGCCAGAATCAGTATGACAGGTCAGAGCCGGAATCAGACTGAGAGGGCAGAGACGGATTAAGTATGAAATATCAGAGCCGGAATAAGACTGACAGGTCAGAGCTGGAATCAGACTGAGAGGTCAGAGCAGGAATCAGTGTGAGAGGTCAGAGCCGGAATCAGACTGAGAGGTCAGAGCCGGAATCAGACTGAGAAGTCAGAGCCAGAATCAGACTGAGAGGTCAGAGCCAGAATCAGAATGAGAGGTCTGAGCCGGAATCAGACTGGGAGGTCAGAGCTGGAATCAGTAGGAGAGGTCAGAGCCGGAATCAGTAGGAGAGGTCAGAGCCGGAATCAGACTGAGAGGTCAGAGCCGGAATCAAACTGAGAGGTCAGAGCCGATATCAGACTGAGAGGTCAGAGCCAGAATCAGACTGAGAAGTCAGTGCAAGAATCAGTCGGAGAAGTCGAAGCCAGAATCAGTATGAGAGGTCACAGCCAGAATACGAGTGAGAGGTCAGAGCCGGAATCAGTATGAGAGGTCAGAGCCAGAATCAGGCTAAGATGTCAGAGCCGGGGGCGGAGCTTGACCGCCGAGCGCAGTGGTAGCATGTGCCTGTAGCTCCGCTGCATATTAAGCACATAGAGCGTCTCGTAGCTTCATTCCTGGGGAGAAAATGGGCAAAGCTGGCAGAGACAAGGGGGGTGACTTACCTGGCACGCCGAAGATAGCGAAGCAGCAGTCCGACTTGCAGAAATTCCTCCGTAAGAAGAGCCCGCATGCTCGCAGCCGTTCTCCCAAGATGGCGCCGGCGGGCGCGCCTGCTGTGGCGCCCGTGTTCGGCTCCGATGTGGACAGTGGAGGAGAAGGAGATAGCGATGAGGGAGCGGCGCCGATGATTTCCAAAGCCTTCCTGAGGAAAGAATTTCACCGAGCTCTACAACAGGCTCTCCAGCCGGTAAGGATGGACTTGGCGGACATTAAATCTGATTTGGCCTCACTAGGCCGCAGAGTGGAGGTGACGGAGGAAGGCTGCTCGAGTCTCACAGCACATGCGAGGGCGTTGGAGATGGTGGTCGCCTCGCAGAAAGATCAAATAGACCGGGCTCTCACCCTCCTGGAAGACCAGGAGAATAGGAGTAGGAGGCGAAACGTGCGGATAAAAGGTATCGCGGAGGAGTGTGCTCAGGAGGACTTAAGGGACAGAGCTATGGCCATCTTTACTGCTCTTTTGGGCCCAGATCGTGCTTCCTCTGTAGTAATAGAAAGAGTGCACAGGGCTCTACGCCCCAAACCAAAATCTGGAGATCCCCCCAGGGATGTATTGTGTGGACTCTTATCCTATGTGGATACTCAGGATATATTGTCAGCTGCGCGGGCTAAGCCCGATTTTGTTTTTGAATCTGATAAACTGTCCCTTTATCAAGATCTTGCGCCCTCTACTCTGGCGAAGCGTCGACAACTCAGGCCTCTCTTAGAGGTATTGCGCAAGATGAATATTGCATATTCCTGGCTATACCCCTTCGGACTGTCTATCCAGTTTAAGGGACGTCGCTTGATTGTACAATCTCCTGCTGATCTCACGGTAGTCTGGGAATGTCTAAATATAACTCCGTTAGATATACCATCCTGGTTACCTACGCCCGATTTATCAAAGCTTCCGGAGCTGCCCCCTCCCGATACATGGCCGCCTGCTTCTCGACTTAAGTCACCGAAATCTAGAAGGGCGCTGCACAAGTCCTTATCCTCGGTGTGAGCGAATTGTCTAGGCAGATATGTTGGACTGGCTGTAGTCTAGAGACTTACATCTATCCTTATCCTGCTTACAATGCCTGTGCACTGTTTAGAGGGATTCGTCATTGGGACCCGATTTTTGTATTGCGATACAACCTTGTTTAAGACATGAATAACCTCATTTACGTCTGTAATCCGGTGAAGAGATCGCTGTTTTTGTTGTTTTCATGTCCTATACTGATATTAATGTCTGTTATTATTACATGTTATCACACGTTGGCCTAGACTCTTGCCCAGCTTACTTTTTCTCCCGAGTTCAGGGAGCTTAGTTATAATACAGGTGGTGGCTATCCATTTGACACTGGTAGGCTATCGGATACTTCGGTTCCGGGTTTGAGTTGAGATTGAGTTACTTATGTATCCCAGCTTACTTAAGAGATAGATGCTATCTATAGATTATTTAGCTCCTTTCTAGTTTTTTTTTTTTCTTCTTCTCCTTTCTCTTTTAATCTTTAAGCTTTGATGCTGGGTGTCCCGGCTCTAGGAGCCCGCCTTGTTATCTGTTACATTAGCTATTTAACTATTCTATTGTGTCCTTGTATCCTGCAGGTTTGATTTTTAATCTCTTTTTTATGGCTTTCACTGAGACGTTGTGTGTGCTTGCCGCACCAAGTTCTTTCTCCCCATAGTCACTCGTCTCTGGGTAGTTTGCGTCCAGAGATCCAGTTGGCTATACTTCCTTTAGGTAGGGAGTGTTTGTTCATTAGCAGCGCCCGTACAGGCCGGGGCGCTTCTTTGAAGACCAGCTGGTCATCTTTATTAATAGCTTGTTTTATTTGATTGTTCTGTGTCCTACCCCATTGTGATACCCCTTTGTCTTTGTGTGTTTGTTTTTGCCCCTTTGATCCTTTGTCCTCTGTTGTACTTCTATTGTTCCCCCTTGTTCATTCTCCTACTTCTTATATCTCTCTTCTAGACTACTTCCTCTACTTCTACTTCTACTTCTTCTTCTTCTTCTTTTACTTCTCCTCCCTCTTTTTCCTCTTTCTCCTCTCTTCCCTTTGCAGAGTTTTTGGACAGGCCCTCCACCCCCGAGTTCCGCTCCGATGGCGGGGACGATGGTGACCTCCTATAATGTCCATGGCTGGAACGCTCCTGAGAAGAGACACAGTGTTCTTCTCCTGCTACAAAAGTTGAATACGAAGGTAGTGTTTTTGCAGGAGACACATTTTAAAACTGGTAGAATTCCCAAGTTGCCTACAAATTATTTTTCTAAATGGTACCATAACCCGAGTAGTTCTGGAGCTTCTAGGGGGGTGACTGTCGCTTTTCATCATTCCATTCCCTTTGCATGCGAACAAGTTTATTCAGATCTCAATGGGAGAGCGCTATTTGTAAAGGGGAAAATTGCCATGGATGCGTACACGTTTGTAAACATGTATGTTCCGACCTCAGGTCAGATATCTTGGCTAGTGGAGACTTTTGAAAGATTACGATTGTTTGCGGAAGGGACCATTATTTTTGGTACTGATTTAAATATAGCTTTGAATCCACTGTTAGACTCTTCCAGTGGAAAATCACAATTGTCGCAAAGAGCCCTTAGGAAACTGCACCTACTTCTCCAAGAACTAGACTTGGTTGACATATGGAGACTTTTACATCCATTAGTCAAGGATTATTCCTTTTATTCGAATCCCAGGTCCTCCTATCAGAGGCTTGATTATGTATTTGTTTCTAAGAAGCTAGTCCCTTACTGTAAGAAGGCACAGATTGGCCCGATTTCCCTATCAGACCATGCTCCAGTGTCTTGTGCCATACGTTTTCTTCCCCTTCCTCGTGCAGACTTCTCTTGGAAGTTAAATGAGAGACTTCTTGATTCAGCTGAAGTGCGTGACCTGATATCCAAACACCTGTCGGAATTTTTTAATATAAACCTCACTGGAGATATCAGTCCCACGGTAGTGTGGGAAACCCACAAACACTATATAAGAGGTATCCTGATCGCACAGGGAGCAAAACAGAAAAAGTTGCAGCAGCAGAAGATTGATTCCCTGCTCCGTCAGATCTCTGAGTTAGAGAAATTACACAAGCGCACCCAAACTCTGTTACAACTTCAGAAGTTGACAGATCTTAGGACGGAGTTAAAAGATATTTTGGCAGCAAAGGCAGCTAAGCATTTTTTGAACTACAAACAGAAATTGTACTCACATGGTAATAAGGGGGGCCGTATGATGACCTCCCTGATTAAAAAGGCTCAGGCAAGGACGTACATACCCTCCATTCGTACTTCTGCTGGTTTAGTTCTGTCTAACACCTCCTCTATAGCTGAGACGTTTAGAGAATTTTATACATCCTTGTATAATCTCAATCCTACTGATACAGTTGAGGCTGCGGAGTTGAGGAAGGTGGCTATCACTAAGTTTCTATCTTCCCTGTCTTTACCCACTATAACCAAAGATCAGGCTGAGCAGCTGCTGGATCCGATTTCGGAGGCAGAACTTAGGTCTATTATCTCCTCCTTCCCTGCCCATAAGAGCCCGGGCCCTGATGGGTACTCTTTGATATATTACAAAACTTTTCAGGATATTCTGGTGTCGCCTCTGACTAAGTCGCTTAATTCAGCCCTTTCAGGAGCTTCGCTCCCTAAACAGGCCTTGGAGGCACATGTCACGCTGATTGCTAAGGAGGGGAGGGACCCCCAGTTATGTGGGAATTATCGTCCAATTTCCTTATTGAACTTGGATTTGAAGATTTGGGCCAAGTTGTTGGCCTCTCGCCTCAAACCCTTGCTACCTGAACTGATTAACGAAGAGCAGGTAGGATTTGTTAAATCCAGAGAGGGCAGGCAGAATTCGATCCGTCTCTTGCATATTACTCGCTTATCTCAGACGTTATCTACCCCCATAGTCCTTCTTGGTTTAGACGCCACACAACAATTAGTTGGGAATTCCTAATGGCCACACTCGAGAGATTTGGGATACCCAAGCCATTTATTTCTGCTATTATGACCCTGTACTCTTCTCCCTATGCTCGGCTTAAGGTAAATGGTACCCTTTCTGCCTCTTTTGACATCGCTAATGGCACGAGACAGGGCTGCCCTCTTTCACCGTCCCTCTTTATCTTAACGTTAGAACCCTTCTTGCAAAAGGTTAGAGAACATCCGGGGATCTTGGGGGTCCCTCTTCCTGGTGGGTCCCTCCACTCCTTGGCTTTTGCGGACGATGTCTTGTTTGTACTTTCTGACCCTTCGACGAGCTTACCACATGTAATAGAGGTGATTGAAGAGTATAGCTTTCTGTCTAATTACAAAATTAACCCGGATAAATGTGAACTACTTAACCTCTCCCTACCCCCAGCCGAGAGGAAGACTCTAGCAGAACGGTTCCCATTCAAATGGTCAGACTCCTATCTTAAGTATTTAGGAGTTAAGATAACTCGATATCTTAAAGATCTTTATGATCATAATTATGTCCCTATGCTGAAGGAGGTAGATAAGCTTTTAGCGAAATATGATATACCCTGTATCTCCTGGTTTGGTAGGAGAAGTTTGTTGAAGACGTATATAGCTCCTAAGATTTCCTACCTGCTCAGAATGCTGCCGATAAAGCTGCCCGCTCTCTTTCTTCAAACATCTGAGGTCCTCTTTCTCTCGCTTTCTATGGAGGGGTAGGAGGGCCTCGATTGGCATATACCGCTCTCAGCAGAAGGAGATTGGAGGGTGGGATTGACGCTCCAGACCTGTTATATACGTATGAGGCAATCCAATTACAGTTTTGGACAGAGACGGCGACTGTGTCGCCCTCTTCTCCGGTGGGGAAGATTGCTTAGGAAGGTCTACGGTGACTACTTTCTTGCCGACTTATGGCTCTCGCCAAGCCCGGTGTCGGTAGGGAGGACAATTTCTAAATCTGATATTATTTTTGGCGGGGCACTCACGGTTTGGGAAAAATACCAACCATTGATCGCTCCAACCCCATCTTTATGTTTACCAGCTGCCTTGGTCCCAGATATCCTCCCGAATAAGCCCTCGAAAAATTGAAGACTTTTGGATCTTGTATACTCCTTTGATCTCCCTGTGTGATAGTGGTGACTTCCCAGAACCAGATGCACTACGTTCCCTGGATGCTTTTGGCAAAATTGCCAATAAACTGTCCTTTTTACATTTAAGTCATTATGACAACTGCAGAAAGGCCTTCGAGGCCTCTTTTGACTGGAGGAGGGGATCTACATATTTTGAACAGATTTACCTCCTGGCCAATCCGAAAAAGTACAAGTCTTCTTCCCTGTTGTACAAAGTGATCAGACCGCCTAGGATCATTAAACCCTTCTACCTATCTAGTTGGGAATCTGAACTACAGGTCACACTTGACCCTTCAGAAGTTGCAGTGATTCTCTCTAGGTCCTATGGTATGTCGACATGTGTGCGGATTCAGGAAACACACTTCAAGCTGCTTTCGAGATGGTACTGTTCCCCTGACTGGCTGGCGACGCATGGTCTGATAGATTCTGGAACCTGTTGGCGATGTGGCTTGGAAAGAGGCACATTGCTGCACCTATGGTGGTCATGCACGAAGCTGAGAGATTTTTGGTCTGGGGTGGAAACTAAATTGAACGAGCTTTGCCCAAACTTACCTGATCTTACGCCATCCTTACTGATTTTCTTCCTTCCACTACCGAATATCCCCAAGCACGCTCAGAGATTAATTTATCATCTCCTCTCTGCAGCTAAAGCCCTGATACCGTTGTATTGGAAGCAAACCTCAGCCCCTTCCTTATCGGAGTGGGTGGCCAAAACAAATCAGATTGCTCGTTTTGAGGAGATGTTGAGTTGGAACAGGAGGAATAGAAGTTCATATCTCAAGGTCTGGCAACCCTGGCTTGAGATTAGATAGGTTCGCTCACTGTGTTGATTTGCTATCTTCTTTGGAGACAAATCCCATGGGGATGTGCTACCCTTCACTCCTGTGTGTTTGGAGGGGACCCTGTGTCGAGAACTCTGCTACGCTTATGTCTTTATTTCTCTTCTTTATATCTGTTCTTACTCTCCCCCCCCCCCCTCTTCTGCTTCTTCTTTATTTTTCCTTTCCTCTTTCTCCTTTTCTCCCCCCCCCCCCCCCATTTTTGTGAAAATGAAAAAAAAAAAAAGGAGTTTATTGACTTTATTATACCATTATCTGTGTTGTGCTTTGCTATTTACACTCTCATGTCAATTTTCAAGCGCTGCCGGGCTGTGCCCTGTCTGTTTTTGATTTGTCATTTGATATGGTTTTTGTATACTTTTATGTCAATAAACCTGAATTAAAAAAAAAAAAAAAAAAGACTGAGAGGTCAGAGCCAGAATCAGTATGAGAGGTTAAAGACGGAATCAGACTGAGAGGTCAGAGCCAGAATCAGAATGAGAGGTCAGAGCCGGAATCAGACTGAGAGGTCAGAGCCGGAATCAGACTGAGAGGTCAGAGCCAGAATCAGACTGAGAGGTCGGAGCCAGAATCAGACTGAGAAGTCAGAGCAAGAATCAGACTGAGAGGTTAGAGCCAGAATCAGTATGACTGGTCAGAGCTGGAATCAGACTGAGAGGTCAGAGCCGGAATCAGACTGAGAGATCTAAACCAGAATCAAACTGAGAAGTCAGAGCCGGAATCAGACTGAAAAGTCAGAGCCAGAATAAGACTGAGAGGTTAGAGCCAGAATCAGTATGACAGGTCAGAGCTGGAATCAGACTGAGAGGTCAGAGCCGGAATAAGACTGAGAGGTCAGAGCCAGAATCAGTATGAGAGGTTAAAGACGGAATCAGACTGAGAGGTCAGAGCCAGAATCAGAATGAGAGGTCAGAGCCGGAATCAGACTGAGAGGTCAGAGCCGGAATCAGACTGAGAGGTCAGAGCCAGAATCAGACTGAGAGGTCGGAGCCAGAATCAGACTGAGAAGTCAGAGCAAGAATCAGACTGAGAGGTTAGAGCCAGAATCAGTATGACTGGTCAGAGCTGGAATCAGACTGAGAGGTCAGAGCCGGAATCAGACTGAGAGGTCAGAGCCAGAATAAGACTGAGAGGTCAGAGCCGGAATTAGTAGGAGAGGCCAGAGCCGGAATCAGACTAAGAGGTCAGAGCTTGAATCAGACTGAGAGGTCAGAGCCAGAATCAGTATGAGAGGTCAGAGACGGAATCAGACTGAGAAGTCAGAGCCAGAATCAGACTGGGAGGTCAGAGCTGGAATCAGTAGGAGAGGTCAGAGCCGGAATCAGACTGAGAGGTCAGAGCCAGAATCAGACTAAGAGGTCAGAGCCAGAATCAGACTGAGATTTCAGAGCCGGAATCAGACTGAGAGGTCAGAGCCGGAATCAGACTGAGAGGTCAGAGCCAGAATCAGACTGAGAGGTCGGAGCCAGAATCAGACTGAGAAGTCAGAGCAAGAATCAGACTGAGAGGTTAGAGCCAGAATCAGTATGACTGGTCAGAGCTGGAATCAGACTGAGAGGTCAGAGCCGGAATCAGACTGAGAGGTCAGAGCCAGAATAAGACTGAGAGGTCAGAGCCGGAATCAGTAGGAGAGGCCAGAGCCGGAATCAGACTAAGAGGTCAGAGCTGGAATCAGACTGAGAGGTAAGAGCCGGAATCAGACTGAGAGGTCAGAGCCGGAATCAGACTGAGAGGTCAGAGCCGGAATCAGTATGAGAGGTCAGAGCCGGAATCAGACTGAGAGGTCAGAGCCGGAATCAGACTGAGAAGTCAGAGCCAGAATCAGACTGAGAGGTCAGAGCCAGAATCAGAATGAGAGGTCTGAGCCGGAATCAGACTGGGAGGTCAGAGCTGGAATCAGTAGGAGAGGTCAGAGCCGGAATCAGTAGGAGAGGTCAGAGCCGGAATCAGACTGAGAGGTCAGAGCCGGAATCAGACTGAGAGGTCAGAGCCGGAATCAGACTGAGAGGTCAGAGCCGGAATCAGACTGAGAGGTCAGAGCAAGAATCAGACTGAGAGATCAGAGTCGGAATCAGTAGGAGAGGTCAGAGCCGGAATCAGACAGAGAGGTCAGAGCCGAAATCAGACTGAGAGGTCAGAGCCGGAATCAGACTGAGAGGTCTAAACCAGAATCAAACTGAGAAGTCAGAGCCGGAATCAGACTGAAAAGTCAGAGCCAGAATAAGACTTAGAGGTTAGAGCCAGAATCAGTATGACAGGTCAGAGCTGGAATCAGACTGAGAGGTCAGAGCCGGAATAAGACTGAGAGGTCAGAGCCAGAATCAGTATGAGAGGTTAAAGACGGAATCAGACTGAGAGGTCAGAGCCAGAATCAGAATGAGAGGTCAGAGCCGGAATCAGACTGAGAGGTCAGAGCCGGAATCAGACTGAGAGGTCAGAGCCAGAATCAGACTGAGAGGTCGGAGCCAGAATCAGACTGAGAAGTCAGAGCAAGAATCAGACTGAGAGGTTAGAGCCAGAATCAGTATGACTGGTCAGAGCTGGAATCAGACTGAGAGGTCAGAGCCGGAATCAGACTGAGAGGTCAGAGCCAGAATAAGACTGAGAGGTCAGAGCCGGAATTAGTAGGAGAGGCCAGAGCCGGAATCAGACTAAGAGGTCAGAGCTTGAATCAGACTGAGAGGTCAGAGCCGGAATCATACTGAGAGGTCAGAGCCGGAATAAGACTGAGAGGTCAGAGCCGGAATCAGTATGAGAGGTCAGAGCCGGAATCAGACTGAGAGGTCAGGGCTTTAATCAGACTAAGAGATCAGAGCCAGAATCAGACTGAGAGGTCAGAGCAAGAATCAGTATGAGAGGTCAGAACCAGAATCAGACTGAGAGGCCAGAGCTTGAATCAGACTGAGAAGTCAGAGCCAGAAACAGACTGAGAGGTCATAGCCGGAATCAGACTGAGAAGTCAGAGCCAGAATCAGACTGAGAGGTCAGAGCCAGAATCAGAATGAGAGGTCTGAGCCGGAATCAGACTGGGAGGTCAGAGCTGGAATTAGTAGGAGAGGTCAGAGCCGGAATCAGTAGGAGAGGTCAGAGCCGGAATCAGACTGAGAGGTCAGAGCCGGAATCAGTAGGAGAGCTCAGAGCCGGAATCAGACTGAGAGGTCAGAGCCGGAATCAGTAGGAGAGGTCAGAGCCGGAATCAGACTGAGAGGTCAGAGCCGGAATCAGACTGAGAGGTCAGAGCCGGAATAAGACTGAGAGGTCAGAGCCAGAATCAGACTGAGAAGTCAGCGCAAGAATCAGTCGGAGAAGTCGCAGCAAGAATCAGTATGAGAGGTCACAACCAGAATAAGAGTGAGAGGTCAGAGCCGGAATCAGTATGAGAGGTCAGAGCCAGAATCAGGCTGAGATGTCGGAGCCGAAATCAGACCGAGAGGTCAGAGCCAGAATCAGACTGAGAGGTCAGAGCCGGAATCAGTATGAGAGGTCAGAGCCGGAATCAGACTGAGAGGTCAGAGCCGGAATCAGACTGAGAAGTCAGAGCCAGAATCAGACTGAGAGGTCAGAGCCAGAATCAGAATGAGAGGTCTGAGCCGGAATCAGACTGGGAGGTCAGAGCTGGAATCAGTAGGAGAGGTCAGAGCCGGAATCAGTAGGAGAGGTCAGAGCCGGAATCAGACTGAGAGGTCAGAGCCGGAATCAGACTGAGAGGTCAGAGCCGGAATCAGACTGAGAGGTCAGAGCCGGAATCAGACTGAGAGGTCAGAGCAAGAATCAGACTGAGAGATCAGAGTCGGAATCAGTAGGAGAGGTCAGAGCCGGAATCAGACAGAGAGGTCAGAGCCGAAATCAGACTGAGAGGTCAGAGCCGGAATCAGACTGAGAGGTCTAAACCAGAATCAAACTGAGAAGTCAGAGCCGGAATCAGACTGAAAAGTCAGAGCCAGAATAAGACTGAGAGGTTAGAGCCAGAATCAGTATGACAGGTCAGAGCTGGAATCAGACTGAGAGGTCAGAGCCGGAATAAGACTGAGAGGTCAGAGCCAGAATCAGTATGAGAGGTTAAAGACGGAATCAGACTGAGAGGTCAGAGCCAGAATCAGAATGAGAGGTCAGAGCCGGAATCAGACTGAGAGGTCAGAGCCGGAATCAGACTGAGAGGTCAGAGCCAGAATCAGACTGAGAGGTCGGAGCCAGAATCAGACTGAGAAGTCAGAGCAAGAATCAGACTGAGAGGTTAGAGCCAGAATCAGTATGACTGGTCAGAGCTGGAATCAGACTGAGAGGTCAGAGCCGGAATCAGACTGAGAGGTCTAAACCAGAATCAAACTGAGAAGTCAGAGCCGGAATCAGACTGAAAAGTCAGAGCCAGAATAAGACTGAGAGGTTAGAGCCAGAATCAGTATGACAGGTCAGAGCTGGAATCAGACTGAGAGGTCAGAGCCGGAATAAGACTGAGAGGTCAGAGCCAGAATCAGTATGAGAGGTTAAAGACGGAATCAGACTGAGAGGTCAGAGCCAGAATCAGAATGAGAGGTCAGAGCCGGAATCAGACTGAGAGGTCAGAGCCGGAATCAGACTGAGAGGTCAGAGCCAGAATCAGACTGAGAGGTCGGAGCCAGAATCAGACTGAGAAGTCAGAGCTAGAATCAGACTGAGAGGTTAGAGCCAGAATCAGTATGACTGGTCAGAGCTGGAATCAGACTGAGAGGTCAGAGCCGGAATCAGACTGAGAGGTCAGAGCCAGAATAAGACTGAGAGGTCAGAGCCGGAATTAGTAGGAGAGGCCAGAGCCGGAATCAGACTAAGAGGTCAGAGCTTGAATCAGACTGAGAGGTCAGAGCCAGAATCAGTATGAGAGGTCAGAGACGGAATCAGACTGAGAAGTCAGAGCCAGAATCAGACTGGGAGGTCAGAGCTGGAATCAGTAGGAGAGGTCAGAGCCGGAATCAGACTGAGAGGTCAGAGCCAGAATCAGACTAAGAGGTCAGAGCCAGAATCAGACTGAGATTTCAGAGCCGGAATCAGACTGAGAGGTCAGAGCCGGAATCAGACTGAGAGGTCAGAGCCAGAATCAGACTGAGAGGTCGGAGCCAGAATCAGACTGAGAAGTCAGAGCAAGAATCAGACTGAGAGGTTAGAGCCAGAATCAGTATGACTGGTCAGAGCTGGAATCAGACTGAGAGGTCAGAGCTGGAATCAGACTGAGAGGTCAGAGCCAGAATCAGAATGAGAGGTCTGAGCCGGAATCAGACTGGGAGGTCAGAGCTGGAATCAGTAGGAGAGGTCAGAGCCGGAATCAGTAGGAGAGGTCAGAGCCGGAATCAGACTGAGAGGTCAGAGCCGGAATCAGACTGAGAGGTCAGAGCCGGAATCAGACTGAGAGGTCAGAGCCGGAATCAGACTGAGAGGTCAGAGCAAGAATCAGACTGAGAGATCAGAGTCGGAATCAGTAGGAGAGGTCAGAGCCGGAATCAGACAGAGAGGTCAGAGCCGAAATCAGACTGAGAGGTCAGAGCCGGAATCAGACTGAGAGGTCTAAACCAGAATCAAACTGAGAAGTCAGAGCCGGAATCAGACTGAAAAGTCAGAGCCAGAATAAGACTGAGAGGTTAGAGCCAGAATCAGTATGACAGGTCAGAGCTGGAATCAGACTGAGAGGTCAGAGCCGGAATAAGACTGAGAGGTCAGAGCCAGAATCAGTATGAGAGGTTAAAGACGGAATCAGACTGAGAGGTCAGAGCCAGAATCAGAATGAGAGGTCAGAGCCGGAATCAGACTGAGAGGTCAGAGCCGGAATCAGACTGAGAGGTCAGAGCCAGAATCAGACTGAGAGGTCGGAGCCAGAATCAGACTGAGAAGTCAGAGCAAGAATCAGACTGAGAGGTTAGAGCCAGAATCAGTATGACTGGTCAGAGCTGGAATCAGACTGAGAGGTCAGAGCCGGAATCAGACTGAGAGGTCAGAGCCAGAATAAGACTGAGAGGTCAGAGCCGGAATTAGTAGGAGAGGCCAGAGCCGGAATCAGACTAAGAGGTCAGAGCTTGAATCAGACTGAGAGGTCAGAGCCGGAATCATACTGAGAGGTCAGAGCCGGAATAAGACTGAGAGGTCAGAGCCGGAATCAGTATGAGAGGTCAGAGCCGGAATCAGACTGAGAGGTCAGGGCTTTAATCAGACTAAGAGGTCAGAGCCAGAATCAGACTGAGAGGTCAGAGCAAGAATCAGTATGAGAGGTCAGAACCAGAATCAGACTGAGAGGTCAGAGCCGGAATAAGACTGAGAGGTCAGAGCCAGAATCAGTATGAGAGGTTAAAGACGGAATCAGACTGAGAGGTCAGAGCCAGAATCAGAATGAGAGGTCAGAGCCGGAATCAGACTGAGAGGTCAGAGCCGGAATCAGACTGAGAGGTCAGAGCCAGAATCAGACTGAGAGGTCGGAGCCAGAATCAGACTGAGAAGTCAGAGCAAGAATCAGACTGAGAGGTTAGAGCCAGAATCAGTATGACTGGTCAGAGCTGGAATCAGACTGAGAGGTCAGAGCCGGAATCAGACTGAGAGGTCAGAGCCAGAATAAGACTGAGAGGTCAGAGCCGGAATTAGTAGGAGAGGCCAGAGCCGGAATCAGACTAAGAGGTCAGAGCTTGAATCAGACTGAGAGGTCAGAGCCGGAATCATACTGAGAGGTCAGAGCCGGAATAAGACTGAGAGGTCAGAGCCGGAATCAGTATGAGAGGTCAGAGCCGGAATCAGACTGAGAGGTCAGGGCTTTAATCAGACTAAGAGGTCAGAGCCAGAATCAGACTGAGAGGTCAGAGCAAGAATCAGTATGAGAGGTCAGAACCAGAATCAGACTGAGAGGTCAGAGCCGGAATAAGACTGAGAGGTCAGAGCCAGAATCAGTATGAGAGGTTAAAGACGGAATCAGACTGAGAGGTCAGAGCCAGAATCAGAATGAGAGGTCAGAGCCGGAATCAGACTGAGAGGTCAGAGCCGGAATCAGACTGAGAGGTCAGAGCCAGAATCAGACTGAGAGGTCGGAGCCAGAATCAGACTGAGAAGTCAGAGCAAGAATCAGACTGAGAGGTTAGAGCCAGAATCAGTATGACTGGTCAGAGCTGGAATCAGACTGAGAGGTCAGAGCCGGAATCAGACTGAGAGGTCAGAGCCAGAATAAGACTGAGAGGTCAGAGCCGGAATTAGTAGGAGAGGCCAGAGCCGGAATCAGACTAAGAGGTCAGAGCTTGAATCAGACTGAGAGGTCAGAGCCGGAATCATACTGAGAGGTCAGAGCCGGAATAAGACTGAGAGGTCAGAGCCGGAATCAGTATGAGAGGTCAGAGCCGGAATCAGACTGAGAGGTCAGGGCTTTAATCAGACTAAGAGGTCAGAGCCAGAATCAGACTGAGAGGTCAGAGCAAGAATCAGTATGAGAGGTCAGAACCAAAATCAGACTGAGAGGCCAGAGCTTGAATCAGACTGAGAAGTCAGAGCCAGAAACAGACTGAGAGGTCATAGCCGGAATCAGACTGAGAAGTCAGAGCCAGAATCAGACTGAGAGGTCAGAGCCAGAATCAGAATGAGAGGTCTGAGCCGGAATCAGACTGGGAGGTCAGAGCTGGAATTAGTAGGAGAGGTCAGAGCCGGAATCAGTAGGAGAGGTCAGAGCCGGAATCAGACTGAGAGGTCAGAGCCGGAATCAGTAGGAGAGCTCAGAGCCGGAATCAGACTGAGAGGTCAGAGCCGGAATCAGTAGGAGAGGTCAGAGCCGGAATCAGACTGAGAGGTCAGAGCCGGAATCAGACTGAGAGGTCAGAGCCGGAATAAGACTGAGAGGTCAGAGCCAGAATCAGACTGAGAAGTCAGCGCAAGAATCAGTCGGAGAAGTCGCAGCAAGAATCAGTATGAGAGGTCACAACCAGAATAAGAGTGAGAGGTCAGAGCCGGAATCAGTATGAGAGGTCAGAGCCAGAATCAGGCTGAGATGTCGGAGCCGAAATCAGACCGAGAGGTCAGAGCCAGAATCAGACTGAGAGGTCAGAGCCGGAATCAGTATGAGAGGTCAGAGCCGGAATCAGACTGAGAGGTCAGAGCCGGAATCAGACTGAGAAGTCAGAGCCAGAATCAGACTGAGAGGTCAGAGCCAGAATCAGAATGAGAGGTCTGAGCCGGAATCAGACTGGGAGGTCAGAGCTGGAATCAGTAGGAGAGGTCAGAGCCGGAATCAGTAGGAGAGGTCAGAGCCGGAATCAGACTGAGAGGTCAGAGCCGGAATCAGACTGAGAGGTCAGAGCCGGAATCAGACTGAGAGGTCAGAGCCGGAATCAGACTGAGAGGTCAGAGCAAGAATCAGACTGAGAGATCAGAGTCGGAATCAGTAGGAGAGGTCAGAGCCGGAATCAGACAGAGAGGTCAGAGCCGAAATCAGACTGAGAGGTCAGAGCCGGAATCAGACTGAGAGGTCTAAACCAGAATCAAACTGAGAAGTCAGAGCCGGAATCAGACTGAAAAGTCAGAGCCAGAATAAGACTGAGAGGTTAGAGCCAGAATCAGTATGACAGGTCAGAGCTGGAATCAGACTGAGAGGTCAGAGCCGGAATAAGACTGAGAGGTCAGAGCCAGAATCAGTATGAGAGGTTAAAGACGGAATCAGACTGAGAGGTCAGAGCCAGAATCAGAATGAGAGGTCAGAGCCGGAATCAGACTGAGAGGTCAGAGCCGGAATCAGACTGAGAGGTCAGAGCCAGAATCAGACTGAGAGGTCGGAGCCAGAATCAGACTGAGAAGTCAGAGCAAGAATCAGACTGAGAGGTTAGAGCCAGAATCAGTATGACTGGTCAGAGCTGGAATCAGACTGAGAGGTCAGAGCCGGAATCAGACTGAGAGGTCAGAGCCAGAATAAGACTGAGAGGTCAGAGCCGGAATTAGTAGGAGAGGCCAGAGCCGGAATCAGACTAAGAGGTCAGAGCTTGAATCAGACTGAGAGGTCAGAGCCGGAATCATACTGAGAGGTCAGAGCCGGAATAAGACTGAGAGGTCAGAGCCGGAATCAGTATGAGAGGTCAGAGCCGGAATCAGACTGAGAGGTCAGGGCTTTAATCAGACTAAGAGGTCAGAGCCAGAATCAGACTGAGAGGTCAGAGCAAGAATCAGTATGAGAGGTCAGAACCAGAATCAGACTGAGAGGCCAGAGCTTGAATCAGACTGAGAAGTCAGAGCCAGAAACAGACTGAGAGGTCATAGCCGGAATCAGACTGAGAAGTCAGAGCCAGAATCAGACTGAGAGGTCAGAGCCAGAATCAGAATGAGAGGTCTGAGCCGGAATCAGACTGGGAGGTCAGAGCTGGAATTAGTAGGAGAGGTCAGAGCCGGAATCAGTAGGAGAGGTCAGAGCCGGAATCAGACTGAGAGGTCAGAGCCGGAATCAGTAGGAGAGCTCAGAGCCGGAATCAGACTGAGAGGTCAGAGCCGGAATCAGTAGGAGAGGTCAGAGCCGGAATCAGACTGAGAGGTCAGAGCCGGAATCAGACTGAGAGGTCAGAGCCGGAATAAGACTGAGAGGTCAGAGCCAGAATCAGACTGAGAAGTCAGCGCAAGAATCAGTCGGAGAAGTCGCAGCAAGAATCAGTATGAGAGGTCACAACCAGAATAAGAGTGAGAGGTCAGAGCCGGAATCAGTATGAGAGGTCAGAGCCAGAATCAGGCTGAGATGTCGGAGCCGAAATCAGACCGAGAGGTCAGAGCCAGAATCAGACTGAGAGGTCAGAGCCGGAATCAGTATGAGAGGTCAGAGCCGGAATCAGACTGAGAGGTCAGAGCCGGAATCAGACTGAGAAGTCAGAGTCAGAATCAGACTGAGAGGTCAGAGCCAGAATCAGAATGAGAGGTCTGAGCCGGAATCAGACTGGGAGGTCAGAGCTGGAATCAGTAGGAGAGGTCAGAGCCGGAATCAGTAGGAGAGGTCAGAGCCGGAATCAGACTGAGAGGTCAGAGCCGGAATCAGACTGAGAGGTCAGAGCCGGAATCAGACTGAGAGGTCAGAGCCGGAATCAGACTGAGAGGTCAGAGCAAGAATCAGACTGAGAGATCAGAGTCGGAATCAGTAGGAGAGGTCAGAGCCGGAATCAGACAGAGAGGTCAGAGCCGAAATCAGACTGAGAGGTCAGAGCCGGAATCAGACTGAGAGGTCTAAACCAGAATCAAACTGAGAAGTCAGAGCCGGAATCAGACTGAAAAGTCAGAGCCAGAATAAGACTGAGAGGTTAGAGCCAGAATCAGTATGACAGGTCAGAGCTGGAATCAGACTGAGAGGTCAGAGCCGGAATAAGACTGAGAGGTCAGAGCCAGAATCAGTATGAGAGGTTAAAGACGGAATCAGACTGAGAGGTCAGAGCCAGAATCAGAATGAGAGGTCAGAGCCGGAATCAGACTGAGAGGTCAGAGCCGGAATCAGACTGAGAGGTCAGAGCCAGAATCAGACTGAGAGGTCGGAGCCAGAATCAGACTGAGAAGTCAGAGCAAGAATCAGACTGAGAGGTTAGAGCCAGAATCAGTATGACTGGTCAGAGCTGGAATCAGACTGAGAGGTCAGAGCCGGAATCAGACTGAGAGATCTAAACCAGAATCAAACTGAGAAGTCAGAGCCGGAATCAGACTGAAAAGTCAGAGCCAGAATAAGACTGAGAGGTTAGAGCCAGAATCAGTATGACAGGTCAGAGCTGGAATCAGACTGAGAGGTCAGAGCCGGAATAAGACTGAGAGGTCAGAGCCAGAATCAGTATGAGAGGTTAAAGACGGAATCAGACTGAGAGGTCAGAGCCAGAATCAGAATGAGAGGTCAGAGCCGGAATCAGACTGAGAGGTCAGAGCCGGAATCAGACTGAGAGGTCAGAGCCAGAATCAGACTGAGAGGTCGGAGCCAGAATCAGACTGAGAAGTCAGAGCAAGAATCAGACTGAGAGGTTAGAGCCAGAATCAGTATGACTGGTCAGAGCTGGAATCAGACTGAGAGGTCAGAGCCGGAATCAGACTGAGAGGTCAGAGCCAGAATAAGACTGAGAGGTCAGAGCCGGAATTAGTAGGAGAGGCCAGAGCCGGAATCAGACTAAGAGGTCAGAGCTTGAATCAGACTGAGAGGTCAGAGCCAGAATCAGTATGAGAGGTCAGAGACGGAATCAGACTGAGAAGTCAGAGCCAGAATCAGACTGGGAGGTCAGAGCTGGAATCAGTAGGAGAGGTCAGAGCCGGAATCAGACTGAGAGGTCAGAGCCAGAATCAGACTAAGAGGTCAGAGCCAGAATCAGACTGAGATTTCAGAGCCGGAATCAGACTGAGAGGTCAGAGCCGGAATCAGACTGAGAGGTCAGAGCCAGAATCAGACTGAGAGGTCGGAGCCAGAATCAGACTGAGAAGTCAGAGCAAGAATCAGACTGAGAGGTTAGAGCCAGAATCAGTATGACTGGTCAGAGCTGGAATCAGACTGAGAGGTCAGAGCCGGAATCAGACTGAGAGGTCAGAGCCAGAATAAGACTGAGAGGTCAGAGCCGGAATCAGTAGGAGAGGCCAGAGCCGGAATCAGACTAAGAGGTCAGAGCTGGAATCAGACTGAGAGGTAAGAGCCGGAATCAGACTGAGAGGTCAGAGCCGGAATCAGACTGAGAGGTCAGAGCCGGAATCAGTATGAGAGGTCAGAGCCGGAATCAGACTGAGAGGTCAGAGCCGGAATCAGACTGAGAAGTCAGAGCCAGAATCAGACTGAGAGGTCAGAGCCAGAATCAGAATGAGAGGTCTGAGCCGGAATCAGACTGGGAGGTCAGAGCTGGAATCAGTAGGAGAGGTCAGAGCCGGAATCAGTAGGAGAGGTCAGAGCCGGAATCAGACTGAGAGGTCAGAGCCGGAATCAGACTGAGAGGTCAGAGCCGGAATCAGACTGAGAGGTCAGAGCCGGAATCAGACTGAGAGGTCAGAGCAAGAATCAGACTGAGAGATCAGAGTCGGAATCAGTAGGAGAGGTCAGAGCCGGAATCAGACAGAGAGGTCAGAGCCGAAATCAGACTGAGAGGTCAGAGCCGGAATCAGACTGAGAGGTCTAAACCAGAATCAAACTGAGAAGTCAGAGCCGGAATCAGACTGAAAAGTCAGAGCCAGAATAAGACTTAGAGGTTAGAGCCAGAATCAGTATGACAGGTCAGAGCTGGAATCAGACTGAGAGGTCAGAGCCGGAATAAGACTGAGAGGTCAGAGCCAGAATCAGTATGAGAGGTTAAAGACGGAATCAGACTGAGAGGTCAGAGCCAGAATCAGAATGAGAGGTCAGAGCCGGAATCAGACTGAGAGGTCAGAGCCGGAATCAGACTGAGAGGTCAGAGCCAGAATCAGACTGAGAGGTCGGAGCCAGAATCAGACTGAGAAGTCAGAGCAAGAATCAGACTGAGAGGTTAGAGCCAGAATCAGTATGACTGGTCAGAGCTGGAATCAGACTGAGAGGTCAGAGCCGGAATCAGACTGAGAGGTCAGAGCCAGAATAAGACTGAGAGGTCAGAGCCGGAATTAGTAGGAGAGGCCAGAGCCGGAATCAGACTAAGAGGTCAGAGCTTGAATCAGACTGAGAGGTCAGAGCCGGAATCATACTGAGAGGTCAGAGCCGGAATAAGACTGAGAGGTCAGAGCCGGAATCAGTATGAGAGGTCAGAGCCGGAATCAGACTGAGAGGTCAGGGCTTTAATCAGACTAAGAGATCAGAGCCAGAATCAGACTGAGAGGTCAGAGCAAGAATCAGTATGAGAGGTCAGAACCAGAATCAGACTGAGAGGCCAGAGCTTGAATCAGACTGAGAAGTCAGAGCCAGAAACAGACTGAGAGGTCATAGCCGGAATCAGACTGAGAAGTCAGAGCCAGAATCAGACTGAGAGGTCAGAGCCAGAATCAGAATGAGAGGTCTGAGCCGGAATCAGACTGGGAGGTCAGAGCTGGAATTAGTAGGAGAGGTCAGAGCCGGAATCAGTAGGAGAGGTCAGAGCCGAAATCAGACTGAGAGGTCAGAGCCGGAATCAGTAGGAGAGCTCAGAGCCGGAATCAGACTGAGAGGTCAGAGCCGGAATCAGTAGGAGAGGTCAGAGCCGGAATCAGACTGAGAGGTCAGAGCCGGAATCAGACTGAGAGGTCAGAGCCGGAATAAGACTGAGAGGTCAGAGCCAGAATCAGACTGAGAAGTCAGCGCAAGAATCAGTCGGAGAAGTCGCAGCAAGAATCAGTATGAGAGGTCACAACCAGAATAAGAGTGAGAGGTCAGAGCCGGAATCAGTATGAGAGGTCAGAGCCAGAATCAGGCTGAGATGTCGGAGCCGAAATCAGACCGAGAGGTCAGAGCCAGAATCAGACTGAGAGGTCAGAGCCGGAATCAGTATGAGAGGTCAGAGCCGGAATCAGACTGAGAGGTCAGAGCCGGAATCAGACTGAGAAGTCAGAGCCAGAATCAGACTGAGAGGTCAGAGCCAGAATCAGAATGAGAGGTCTGAGCCGGAATCAGACTGGGAGGTCAGAGCTGGAATCAGTAGGAGAGGTCAGAGCCGGAATCAGTAGGAGAGGTCAGAGCCGGAATCAGACTGAGAGGTCAGAGCCGGAATCAGACTGAGAGGTCAGAGCCGGAATCAGACTGAGAGGTCAGAGCCGGAATCAGACTGAGAGGTCAGAGCAAGAATCAGACTGAGAGATCAGAGTCGGAATCAGTAGGAGAGGTCAGAGCCGGAATCAGACAGAGAGGTCAGAGCCGAAATCAGACTGAGAGGTCAGGGCCGGAATCAGACTGAGAGGTCTAAACCAGAATCAAACTGAGAAGTCAGAGCCGGAATCAGACTGAAAAGTCAGAGCCAGAATAAGACTGAGAGGTTAGAGCCAGAATCAGTATGACAGGTCAGAGCTGGAATCAGACTGAGAGGTCAGAGCCGGAATAAGACTGAGAGGTCAGAGCCAGAATCAGTATGAGAGGTTAAAGACGGAATCAGACTGAGAGGTCAGAGCCAGAATCAGAATGAGAGGTCAGAGCCGGAATCAGACTGAGAGGTCAGAGCCGGAATCAGACTGAGAGGTCAGAGCCAGAATCAGACTGAGAGGTCGGAGCCAGAATCAGACTGAGAAGTCAGAGCAAGAATCAGACTGAGAGGTTAGAGCCAGAATCAGTATGACTGGTCAGAGCTGGAATCAGACTGAGAGGTCAGAGCCGGAATCAGACTGAGAGGTCTAAACCAGAATCAAACTGAGAAGTCAGAGCCGGAATCAGACTGAAAAGTCAGAGCCAGAATAAGACTGAGAGGTTAGAGCCAGAATCAGTATGACAGGTCAGAGCTGGAATCAGACTGAGAGGTCAGAGCCGGAATAAGACTGAGAGGTCAGAGCCAGAATCAGTATGAGAGGTTAAAGACGGAATCAGACTGAGAGGTCAGAGCCAGAATCAGAATGAGAGGTCAGAGCCGGAATCAGACTGAGAGGTCAGAGCCGGAATCAGACTGAGAGGTCAGAGCCAGAATCAGACTGAGAGGTCGGAGCCAGAATCAGACTGAGAAGTCAGAGCTAGAATCAGACTGAGAGGTTAGAGCCAGAATCAGTATGACTGGTCAGAGCTGGAATCAGACTGAGAGGTCAGAGCTGGAATCAGACTGAGAGGTCAGAGCCAGAATCAGAATGAGAGGTCTGAGCCGGAATCAGACTGGGAGGTCAGAGCTGGAATCAGTAGGAGAGGTCAGAGCCGGAATCAGTAGGAGAGGTCAGAGCCGGAATCAGACTGAGAGGTCAGAGCCGGAATCAGACTGAGAGGTCAGAGCCGGAATCAGACTGAGAGGTCAGAGCCGGAATCAGACTGAGAGGTCAGAGCAAGAATCAGACTGAGAGATCAGAGTCGGAATCAGTAGGAGAGGTCAGAGCCGGAATCAGACAGAGAGGTCAGAGCCGAAATCAGACTGAGAGGTCAGAGCCGGAATCAGACTGAGAGGTCTAAACCAGAATCAAACTGAGAAGTCAGAGCCGGAATCAGACTGAAAAGTCAGAGCCAGAATAAGACTGAGAGGTTAGAGCCAGAATCAGTATGACAGGTCAGAGCTGGAATCAGACTGAGAGGTCAGAGCCGGAATAAGACTGAGAGGTCAGAGCCAGAATCAGTATGAGAGGTTAAAGACGGAATCAGACTGAGAGGTCAGAGCCAGAATCAGAATGAGAGGTCAGAGCCGGAATCAGACTGAGAGGTCAGAGCCGGAATCAGACTGAGAGGTCAGAGCCAGAATCAGACTGAGAGGTCGGAGCCAGAATCAGACTGAGAAGTCAGAGCAAGAATCAGACTGAGAGGTTAGAGCCAGAATCAGTATGACTGGTCAGAGCTGGAATCAGACTGAGAGGTCAGAGCCGGAATCAGACTGAGAGGTCAGAGCCAGAATAAGACTGAGAGGTCAGAGCCGGAATTAGTAGGAGAGGCCAGAGCCGGAATCAGACTAAGAGGTCAGAGCTTGAATCAGACTGAGAGGTCAGAGCCGGAATCATACTGAGAGGTCAGAGCCGGAATAAGACTGAGAGGTCAGAGCCGGAATCAGTATGAGAGGTCAGAGCCGGAATCAGACTGAGAGGTCAGGGCTTTAATCAGACTAAGAGGTCAGAGCCAGAATCAGACTGAGAGGTCAGAGCAAGAATCAGTATGAGAGGTCAGAACCAGAATCAGACTGAGAGGTCAGAGCCGGAATAAGACTGAGAGGTCAGAGCCAGAATCAGTATGAGAGGTTAAAGACGGAATCAGACTGAGAGGTCAGAGCCAGAATCAGAATGAGAGGTCAGAGCCGGAATCAGACTGAGAGGTCAGAGCCGGAATCAGACTGAGAGGTCAGAGCCAGAATCAGACTGAGAGGTCGGAGCCAGAATCAGACTGAGAAGTCAGAGCAAGAATCAGACTGAGAGGTTAGAGCCAGAATCAGTATGACTGGTCAGAGCTGGAATCAGACTGAGAGGTCAGAGCCGGAATCAGACTGAGAGGTCAGAGCCAGAATAAGACTGAGAGGTCAGAGCCGGAATTAGTAGGAGAGGCCAGAGCCGGAATCAGACTAAGAGGTCAGAGCTTGAATCAGACTGAGAGGTCAGAGCCGGAATCATACTGAGAGGTCAGAGCCGGAATAAGACTGAGAGGTCAGAGCCGGAATCAGTATGAGAGGTCAGAGCCGGAATCAGACTGAGAGGTCAGGGCTTTAATCAGACTAAGAGGTCAGAGCCAGAATCAGACTGAGAGGTCAGAGCAAGAATCAGTATGAGAGGTCAGAACCAGAATCAGACTGAGAGGCCAGAGCTTGAATCAGACTGAGAAGTCAGAGCCAGAAACAGACTGAGAGGTCATAGCCGGAATCAGACTGAGAAGTCAGAGCCAGAATCAGACTGAGAGGTCAGAGCCAGAATCAGAATGAGAGGTCTGAGCCGGAATCAGACTGGGAGGTCAGAGCTGGAATTAGTAGGAGAGGTCAGAGCCGGAATCAGTAGGAGAGGTCAGAGCCGGAATCAGACTGAGAGGTCAGAGCCGGAATCAGTAGGAGAGCTCAGAGCCGGAATCAGACTGAGAGGTCAGAGCCGGAATCAGTAGGAGAGGTCAGAGCCGGAATCAGACTGAGAGGTCAGAGCCGGAATCAGACTGAGAGGTCAGAGCCGGAATAAGACTGAGAGGTCAGAGCCAGAATCAGACTGAGAAGTCAGCGCAAGAATCAGTCGGAGAAGTCGCAGCAAGAATCAGTATGAGAGGTCACAACCAGAATAAGAGTGAGAGGTCAGAGCCGGAATCAGTATGAGAGGTCAGAGCCAGAATCAGGCTGAGATGTCGGAGCCGAAATCAGACCGAGAGGTCAGAGCCAGAATCAGACTGAGAGGTCAGAGCCGGAATCAGTATGAGAGGTCAGAGCCGGAATCAGACTGAGAGGTCAGAGCCGGAATCAGACTGAGAAGTCAGAGCCAGAATCAGACTGAGAGGTCAGAGCCAGAATCAGAATGAGAGGTCTGAGCCGGAATCAGACTGGGAGGTCAGAGCTGGAATCAGTAGGAGAGGTCAGAGCCGGAATCAGTAGGAGAGGTCAGAGCCGGAATCAGACTGAGAGGTCAGAGCCGGAATCAGACTGAGAGGTCAGAGCCGGAATCAGACTGAGAGGTCAGAGCCGGAATCAGACTGAGAGGTCAGAGCAAGAATCAGACTGAGAGATCAGAGTCGGAATCAGTAGGAGAGGTCAGAGCCGGAATCAGACAGAGAGGTCAGAGCCGAAATCAGACTGAGAGGTCAGAGCCGGAATCAGACTGAGAGGTCTAAACCAGAATCAAACTGAGAAGTCAGAGCCGGAATCAGACTGAAAAGTCAGAGCCAGAATAAGACTGAGAGGTTAGAGCCAGAATCAGTATGACAGGTCAGAGCTGGAATCAGACTGAGAGGTCAGAGCCGGAATAAGACTGAGAGGTCAGAGCCAGAATCAGTATGAGAGGTTAAAGACGGAATCAGACTGAGAGGTCAGAGCCAGAATCAGAATGAGAGGTCAGAGCCGGAATCAGACTGAGAGGTCAGAGCCGGAATCAGACTGAGAGGTCAGAGCCAGAATCAGACTGAGAGGTCGGAGCCAGAATCAGACTGAGAAGTCAGAGCAAGAATCAGACTGAGAGGTTAGAGCCAGAATCAGTATGACTGGTCAGAGCTGGAATCAGACTGAGAGGTCAGAGCCGGAATCAGACTGAGAGGTCAGAGCCAGAATAAGACTGAGAGGTCAGAGCCGGAATTAGTAGGAGAGGCCAGAGCCGGAATCAGACTAAGAGGTCAGAGCTTGAATCAGACTGAGAGGTCAGAGCCGGTATCATACTGAGAGGTCAGAGCCGGAATAAGACTGAGAGGTCAGAGCCGGAATCAGTATGAGAGGTCAGAGCCGGAATCAGACTGAGAGGTCAGGGCTTTAATCAGACTAAGAGGTCAGAGCCAGAATCAGACTGAGAGGTCAGAGCAAGAATCAGTATGAGAGGTCAGAACCAGAATCAGACTGAGAGGCCAGAGCTTGAATCAGACTGAGAAGTCAGAGCCAGAAACAGACTGAGAGGTCATAGCCGGAATCAGACTGAGAAGTCAGAGCCAGAATCAGACTGAGAGGTCAGAGCCAGAATCAGAATGAGAGGTCTGAGCCGGAATCAGACTGGGAGGTCAGAGCTGGAATTAGTAGGAGAGGTCAGAGCCGGAATCAGTAGGAGAGGTCAGAGCCGGAATCAGACTGAGAGGTCAGAGCCGGAATCAGTAGGAGAGCTCAGAGCCGGAATCAGACTGAGAGGTCAGAGCCGGAATCAGTAGGAGAGGTCAGAGCCGGAATCAGACTGAGAGGTCAGAGCCGGAATCAGACTGAGAGGTCAGAGCCGGAATAAGACTGAGAGGTCAGAGCCAGATTTAGACTGAGAAGTCAGCGCAAGAATCAGTCGGAGAAGTCGCAGCAAGAATCAGTATGAGAGGTCACAACCAGAATAAGAGTGAGAGGTCAGAGCCGGAATCAGTATGAGAGGTCAGAGCCAGAATCAGGCTGAGATGTCGGAGCCGAAATCAGACCGAGAGGTCAGAGCCAGAATCAGACTGAGAGGTCAGAGCCGGAATCAGTATGAGAGGTCAGAGCCGGAATCAGACTGAGAGGTCAGAGCCGGAATCAGACTGAGAAGTCAGAGTCAGAATCAGACTGAGAGGTCAGAGCCAGAATCAGAATGAGAGGTCTGAGCCGGAATCAGACTGGGAGGTCAGAGCTGGAATCAGTAGGAGAGGTCAGAGCCGGAATCAGTAGGAGAGGTCAGAGCCGGAATCAGACTGAGAGGTCAGAGCCGGAATCAGACTGAGAGGTCAGAGCCGGAATCAGACTGAGAGGTCAGAGCCGGAATCAGACTGAGAGGTCAGAGCAAGAATCAGACTGAGAGATCAGAGTCGGAATCAGTAGGAGAGGTCAGAGCCGGAATCAGACAGAGAGGTCAGAGCCGAAATCAGACTGAGAGGTCAGAGCCGGAATCAGACTGAGAGGTCTAAACCAGAATCAAACTGAGAAGTCAGAGCCGGAATCAGACTGAAAAGTCAGAGCCAGAATAAGACTGAGAGGTTAGAGCCAGAATCAGTATGACAGGTCAGAGCTGGAATCAGACTGAGAGGTCAGAGCCGGAATAAGACTGAGAGGTCAGAGCCAGAATCAGTATGAGAGGTTAAAGACGGAATCAGACTGAGAGGTCAGAGCCAGAATCAGAATGAGAGGTCAGAGCCGGAATCAGACTGAGAGGTCAGAGCCGGAATCAGACTGAGAGGTCAGAGCCAGAATCAGACTGAGAGGTCGGAGCCAGAATCAGACTGAGAAGTCAGAGCAAGAATCAGACTGAGAGGTTAGAGCCAGAATCAGTATGACTGGTCAGAGCTGGAATCAGACTGAGAGGTCAGAGCCGGAATCAGACTGAGAGATCTAAACCAGAATCAAACTGAGAAGTCAGAGCCGGAATCAGACTGAAAAGTCAGAGCCAGAATAAGACTGAGAGGTTAGAGCCAGAATCAGTATGACAGGTCAGAGCTGGAATCAGACTGAGAGGTCAGAGCCGGAATAAGACTGAGAGGTCAGAGCCAGAATCAGTATGAGAGGTTAAAGACGGAATCAGACTGAGAGGTCAGAGCCAGAATCAGAATGAGAGGTCAGAGCCGGAATCAGACTGAGAGGTCAGAGCCGGAATCAGACTGAGAGGTCAGAGCCAGAATCAGACTGAGAGGTCGGAGCCAGAATCAGACTGAGAAGTCAGAGCAAGAATCAGACTGAGAGGTTAGAGCCAGAATCAGTATGACTGGTCAGAGCTGGAATCAGACTGAGAGGTCAGAGCCGGAATCAGACTGAGAGGTCAGAGCCAGAATAAGACTGAGAGGTCAGAGCCGGAATTAGTAGGAGAGGCCAGAGCCGGAATCAGACTAAGAGGTCAGAGCTTGAATCAGACTGAGAGGTCAGAGCCAGAATCAGTATGAGAGGTCAGAGACGGAATCAGACTGAGAAGTCAGAGCCAGAATCAGACTGGGAGGTCAGAGCTGGAATCAGTAGGAGAGGTCAGAGCCGGAATCAGACTGAGAGGTCAGAGCCAGAATCAGACTAAGAGGTCAGAGCCAGAATCAGACTGAGATTTCAGAGCCGGAATCAGACTGAGAGGTCAGAGCCGGAATCAGACTGAGAGGTCAGAGCCAGAATCAGACTGAGAGGTCGGAGCCAGAATCAGACTGAGAAGTCAGAGCAAGAATCAGACTGAGAGGTTAGAGCCAGAATCAGTATGACTGGTCAGAGCTGGAATCAGACTGAGAGGTCAGAGCCGGAATCAGACTGAGAGGTCAGAGCCAGAATAAGACTGAGAGGTCAGAGCCGGAATCAGTAGGAGAGGCCAGAGCCGGAATCAGACTAAGAGGTCAGAGCTGGAATCAGACTGAGAGGTAAGAGCCGGAATCAGACTGAGAGGTCAGAGCCGGAATCAGACTGAGAGGTCAGAGCCGGAATCAGTATGAGAGGTCAGAGCCGGAATCAGACTGAGAGGTCAGAGCCGGAATCAGACTGAGAAGTCAGAGCCAGAATCAGACTGAGAGGTCAGAGCCAGAATCAGAATGAGAGGTCTGAGCCGGAATCAGACTGGGAGGTCAGAGCTGGAATCAGTAGGAGAGGTCAGAGCCGGAATCAGTAGGAGAGGTCAGAGCCGGAATCAGACTGAGAGGTCAGAGCCGGAATCAGACTGAGAGGTCAGAGCCGGAATCAGACTGAGAGGTCAGAGCCGGAATCAGACTGAGAGGTCAGAGCAAGAATCAGACTGAGAGATCAGAGTCGGAATCAGTAGGAGAGGTCAGAGCCGGAATCAGACAGAGAGGTCAGAGCCGAAATCAGACTGAGAGGTCAGAGCCGGAATCAGACTGAGAGGTCTAAACCAGAATCAAACTGAGAAGTCAGAGCCGGAATCAGACTGAAAAGTCAGAGCCAGAATAAGACTTAGAGGTTAGAGCCAGAATCAGTATGACAGGTCAGAGCTGGAATCAGACTGAGAGGTCAGAGCCGGAATAAGACTGAGAGGTCAGAGCCAGAATCAGTATGAGAGGTTAAAGACGGAATCAGACTGAGAGGTCAGAGCCAGAATCAGAATGAGAGGTCAGAGCCGGAATCAGACTGAGAGGTCAGAGCCGGAATCAGACTGAGAGGTCAGAGCCAGAATCAGACTGAGAGGTCGGAGCCAGAATCAGACTGAGAAGTCAGAGCAAGAATCAGACTGAGAGGTTAGAGCCAGAATCAGTATGACTGGTCAGAGCTGGAATCAGACTGAGAGGTCAGAGCCGGAATCAGACTGAGAGGTCAGAGCCAGAATAAGACTGAGAGGTCAGAGCCGGAATTAGTAGGAGAGGCCAGAGCCGGAATCAGACTAAGAGGTCAGAGCTTGAATCAGACTGAGAGGTCAGAGCCGGAATCATACTGAGAGGTCAGAGCCGGAATAAGACTGAGAGGTCAGAGCCGGAATCAGTATGAGAGGTCAGAGCCGGAATCAGACTGAGAGGTCAGGGCTTTAATCAGACTAAGAGATCAGAGCCAGAATCAGACTGAGAGGTCAGAGCAAGAATCAGTATGAGAGGTCAGAACCAGAATCAGACTGAGAGGCCAGAGCTTGAATCAGACTGAGAAGTCAGAGCCAGAAACAGACTGAGAGGTCATAGCCGGAATCAGACTGAGAAGTCAGAGCCAGAATCAGACTGAGAGGTCAGAGCCAGAATCAGAATGAGAGGTCTGAGCCGGAATCAGACTGGGAGGTCAGAGCTGGAATTAGTAGGAGAGGTCAGAGCCGGAATCAGTAGGAGAGGTCAGAGCCGGAATCAGACTGAGAGGTCAGAGCCGGAATCAGTAGGAGAGCTCAGAGCCGGAATCAGACTGAGAGGTCAGAGCCGGAATCAGTAGGAGAGGTCAGAGCCGGAATCAGACTGAGAGGTCAGAGCCGGAATCAGACTGAGAGGTCAGAGCCGGAATAAGACTGAGAGGTCAGAGCCAGAATCAGACTGAGAAGTCAGCGCAAGAATCAGTCGGAGAAGTCGCAGCAAGAATCAGTATGAGAGGTCACAACCAGAATAAGAGTGAGAGGTCAGAGCCGGAATCAGTATGAGAGGTCAGAGCCAGAATCAGGCTGAGATGTCGGAGCCGAAATCAGACCGAGAGGTCAGAGCCAGAATCAGACTGAGAGGTCAGAGCCGGAATCAGTATGAGAGGTCAGAGCCGGAATCAGACTGAGAGGTCAGAGCCGGAATCAGACTGAGAAGTCAGAGCCAGAATCAGACTGAGAGGTCAGAGCCAGAATCAGAATGAGAGGTCTGAGCCGGAATCAGACTGGGAGGTCAGAGCTGGAATCAGTAGGAGAGGTCAGAGCCGGAATCAGTAGGAGAGGTCAGAGCCGGAATCAGACTGAGAGGTCAGAGCCGGAATCAGACTGAGAGGTCAGAGCCGGAATCAGACTGAGAGGTCAGAGCCGGAATCAGACTGAGAGGTCAGAGCAAGAATCAGACTGAGAGATCAGAGTCGGAATCAGTAGGAGAGGTCAGAGCCGGAATCAGACAGAGAGGTCAGAGCCGAAATCAGACTGAGAGGTCAGAGCCGGAATCAGACTGAGAGGTCTAAACCAGAATCAAACTGAGAAGTCAGAGCCGGAATCAGACTGAAAAGTCAGAGCCAGAATAAGACTGAGAGGTTAGAGCCAGAATCAGTATGACAGGTCAGAGCTGGAATCAGACTGAGAGGTCAGAGCCGGAATAAGACTGAGAGGTCAGAGCCAGAATCAGTATGAGAGGTTAAAGACGGAATCAGACTGAGAGGTCAGAGCCAGAATCAGAATGAGAGGTCAGAGCCGGAATCAGACTGAGAGGTCAGAGCCGGAATCAGACTGAGAGGTCAGAGCCAGAATCAGACTGAGAGGTCGGAGCCAGAATCAGACTGAGAAGTCAGAGCAAGAATCAGACTGAGAGGTTAGAGCCAGAATCAGTATGACTGGTCAGAGCTGGAATCAGACTGAGAGGTCAGAGCCGGAATCAGACTGAGAGGTCTAAACCAGAATCAAACTGAGAAGTCAGAGCCGGAATCAGACTGAAAAGTCAGAGCCAGAATAAGACTGAGAGGTTAGAGCCAGAATCAGTATGACAGGTCAGAGCTGGAATCAGACTGAGAGGTCAGAGCCGGAATAAGACTGAGAGGTCAGAGCCAGAATCAGTATGAGAGGTTAAAGACGGAATCAGACTGAGAGGTCAGAGCCAGAATCAGAATGAGAGGTCAGAGCCGGAATCAGACTGAGAGGTCAGAGCCGGAATCAGACTGAGAGGTCAGAGCCAGAATCAAACTGAGAGGTCGGAGCCAGAATCAGACTGAGAAGTCAGAGCTAGAATCAGACTGAGAGGTTAGAGCCAGAATCAGTATGACTGGTCAGAGCTGGAATCAGACTGAGAGGTCAGAGCCGGAATCAGACTGAGAGGTCAGAGCCAGAATAAGACTGAGAGGTCAGAGCCGGAATTAGTAGGAGAGGCCAGAGCCGGAATCAGACTAAGAGGTCAGAGCTTGAATCAGACTGAGAGGTCAGAGCCAGAATCAGTATGAGAGGTCAGAGACGGAATCAGACTGAGAAGTCAGAGCCAGAATCAGACTGGGAGGTCAGAGCTGGAATCAGTAGGAGAGGTCAGAGCCGGAATCAGACTGAGAGGTCAGAGCCAGAATCAGACTAAGAGGTCAGAGCCAGAATCAGACTGAGATTTCAGAGCCGGAATCAGACTGAGAGGTCAGAGCCGGAATCAGACTGAGAGGTCAGAGCCAGAATCAGACTGAGAGGTCGGAGCCAGAATCAGACTGAGAAGTCAGAGCAAGAATCAGACTGAGAGGTTAGAGCCAGAATCAGTATGACTGGTCAGAGCTGGAATCAGACTGAGAGGTCAGAGCTGGAATCAGACTGAGAGGTCAGAGCCAGAATCAGAATGAGAGGTCTGAGCCGGAATCAGACTGGGAGGTCAGAGCTGGAATCAGTAGGAGAGGTCAGAGCCGGAATCAGTAGGAGAGGTCAGAGCCGGAATCAGACTGAGAGGTCAGAGCCGGAATCAGACTGAGAGGTCAGAGCCGGAATCAGACTGAGAGGTCAGAGCCGGAATCAGACTGAGAGGTCAGAGCAAGAATCAGACTGAGAGATCAGAGTCGGAATCAGTAGGAGAGGTCAGAGCCGGAATCAGACAGAGAGGTCAGAGCCGAAATCAGACTGAGAGGTCAGAGCCGGAATCAGACTGAGAGGTCTAAACCAGAATCAAACTGAGAAGTCAGAGCCGGAATCAGACTGAAAAGTCAGAGCCAGAATAAGACTGAGAGGTTAGAGCCAGAATCAGTATGACAGGTCAGAGCTGGAATCAGACTGAGAGGTCAGAGCCGGAATAAGACTGAGAGGTCAGAGCCAGAATCAGTATGAGAGGTTAAAGACGGAATCAGACTGAGAGGTCAGAGCCAGAATCAGAATGAGAGGTCAGAGCCGGAATCAGACTGAGAGGTCAGAGCCGGAATCAGACTGAGAGGTCAGAGCCAGAATCAGACTGAGAGGTCGGAGCCAGAATCAGACTGAGAAGTCAGAGCAAGAATCAGACTGAGAGGTTAGAGCCAGAATCAGTATGACTGGTCAGAGCTGGAATCAGACTGAGAGGTCAGAGCCGGAATCAGACTGAGAGGTCAGAGCCAGAATAAGACTGAGAGGTCAGAGCCGGAATTAGTAGGAGAGGCCAGAGCCGGAATCAGACTAAGAGGTCAGAGCTTGAATCAGACTGAGAGGTCAGAACCGGAATCATACTGAGAGGTCAGAGCCGGAATAAGACTGAGAGGTCAGAGCCGGAATCAGTATGAGAGGTCAGAGCCGGAATCAGACTGAGAGGTCAGGGCTTTAATCAGACTAAGAGGTCAGAGCCAGAATCAGACTGAGAGGTCAGAGCAAGAATCAGTATGAGAGGTCAGAACCAGAATCAGACTGAGAGGCCAGAGCTTGAATCAGACTGAGAAGTCAGAGCCAGAAACAGACTGAGAGGTCATAGCCGGAATCAGACTGAGAAGTCAGAGCCAGAATCAGACTGAGAGGTCAGAGCCAGAATCAGAATGAGAGGTCTGAGCCGGAATCAGACTGGGAGGTCAGAGCTGGAATTAGTAGGAGAGGTCAGAGCCGGAATCAGTAGGAGAGGTCAGAGCCGGAATCAGACTGAGAGGTCAGAGCCGGAATCAGTAGGAGAGCTCAGAGCCGGAATCAGACTGAGAGGTCAGAGCCGGAATCAGTAGGAGAGGTCAGAGCCGGAATCAGACTGAGAGGTCAGAGCCGGAATCAGACTGAGAGGTCAGAGCCGGAATAAGACTGAGAGGTCAGAGCCAGAATCAGACTGAGAAGTCAGCGCAAGAATCAGTCGGAGAAGTCGCAGCAAGAATCAGTATGAGAGGTCACAACCAGAATAAGAGTGAGAGGTCAGAGCCGGAATCAGTATGAGAGGTCAGAGCCAGAATCAGGCTGAGATGTCGGAGCCGAAATCAGACCGAGAGGTCAGAGCCAGAATCAGACTGAGAGGTCAGAGCCGGAATCAGTATGAGAGGTCAGAGCCGGAATCAGACTGAGAGGTCAGAGCCGGAATCAGACTGAGAAGTCAGAGCCAGAATCAGACTGAGAGGTCAGAGCCAGAATCAGAATGAGAGGTCTGAGCCGGAATCAGACTGGGAGGTCAGAGCTGGAATCAGTAGGAGAGGTCAGAGCCGGAATCAGTAGGAGAGGTCAGAGCCGGAATCAGACTGAGAGGTCAGAGCCGGAATCAGACTGAGAGGTCAGAGCCGGAATCAGACTGAGAGGTCAGAGCCGGAATCAGACTGAGAGGTCAGAGCAAGAATCAGACTGAGAGATCAGAGTCGGAATCAGTAGGAGAGGTCAGAGCCGGAATCAGACAGAGAGGTCAGAGCCGAAATCCGACTGAGAGGTCAGAGCCGGAATCAGACTGAGAGGTCTAAACCAGAATCAAACTGAGAAGTCAGAGCCGGAATCAGACTGAAAAGTCAGAGCCAGAATAAGACTGAGAGGTTAGAGCCAGAATCAGTATGACAGGTCAGAGCTGGAATCAGACTGAGAGGTCAGAGCCGGAATAAGACTGAGAGGTCAGAGCCAGAATCAGTATGAGAGGTTAAAGACGGAATCAGACTGAGAGGTCAGAGCCAGAATCAGAATGAGAGGTCAGAGCCGGAATCAGACTGAGAGGTCAGAGCCGGAATCAGACTGAGAGGTCAGAGCCAGAATCAGACTGAGAGGTCGGAGCCAGAATCAGACTGAGAAGTCAGAGCAAGAATCAGACTGAGAGGTTAGAGCCAGAATCAGTATGACTGGTCAGAGCTGGAATCAGACTGAGAGGTCAGAGCCGGAATCAGACTGAGAGGTCAGAGCCAGAATAAGACTGAGAGGTCAGAGCCGGAATTAGTAGGAGAGGCCAGAGCCGGAATCAGACTAAGAGGTCAGAGCTTGAATCAGACTGAGAGGTCAGAGCCGGAATCATACTGAGAGGTCAGAGCCGGAATAAGACTGAGAGGTCAGAGCCGGAATCAGTATGAGAGGTCAGAGCCGGAATCAGACTGAGAGGTCAGGGCTTTAATCAGACTAAGAGGTCAGAGCCAGAATCAGACTGAGAGGTCAGAGCAAGAATCAGTATGAGAGGTCAGAACCAGAATCAGACTGAGAGGCCAGAGCTTGAATCAGACTGAGAAGTCAGAGCCAGAAACAGACTGAGAGGTCATAGCCGGAATCAGACTGAGAAGTCAGAGCCAGAATCAGACTGAGAGGTCAGAGCCAGAATCAGAATGAGAGGTCTGAGCCGGAATCAGACTGGGAGGTCAGAGCTGGAATTAGTAGGAGAGGTCAGAGCCGAAATCAGTAGGAGAGGTCAGAGCCGGAATCAGACTGAGAGGTCAGAGCCGGAATCAGTAGGAGAGCTCAGAGCCGGAATCAGACTGAGAGGTCAGAGCCGGAATCAGTAGGAGAGGTCAGAGCCGGAATCAGACTGAGAGGTCAGAGCCGGAATCAGACTGAGAGGTCAGAGCCGGAATAAGACTGAGAGGTCAGAGCCAGAATCAGACTGAGAAGTCAGCGCAAGAATCAGTCGGAGAAGTCGCAGCAAGAATCAGTATGAGAGGTCACAACCAGAATAAGAGTGAGAGGTCAGAGCCGGAATCAGTATGAGAGGTCAGAGCCAGAATCAGGCTGAGATGTCGGAGCCGAAATCAGACCGAGAGGTCAGAGCCAGAATCAGACTGAGAGGTCAGAGCCGGAATCAGTATGAGAGGTCAGAGCCGGAATCAGACTGAGAGGTCAGAGCCGGAATCAGACTGAGAAGTCAGAGCCAGAATCAGACTGAGAGGTCAGAGCCAGAATCAGAATGAGAGGTCTGAGCCGGAATCAGACTGGGAGGTCAGAGCTGGAATCAGTAGGAGAGGTCAGAGCCGGAATCAGTAGGAGAGGTCAGAGCCGGAATCAGACTGAGAGGTCAGAGCCGGAATCAGACTGAGAGGTCAGAGCCGGAATCAGACTGAGAGGTCAGAGCCGGAATCAGACTGAGAGGTCAGAGCAAGAATCAGACTGAGAGATCAGAGTCGGAATCAGTAGGAGAGGTCAGAGCCGGAATCAGACAGAGAGGTCAGAGCCGAAATCAGACTGAGAGGTCAGAGCCGGAATCAGACTGAGAGGTCTAAACCAGAATCAAACTGAGAAGTCAGAGCCGGAATCAGACTGAAAAGTCAGAGCCAGAATAAGACTGAGAGGTTAGAGCCAGAATCAGTATGACAGGTCAGAGCTGGAATCAGACTGAGAGGTCAGAGCCGGAATAAGACTGAGAGGTCAGAGCCAGAATCAGTATGAGAGGTTAAAGACGGAATCAGACTGAGAGGTCAGAGCCAGAATCAGAATGAGAGGTCAGAGCCGGAATCAGACTGAGAGGTCAGAGCCGGAATCAGACTGAGAGGTCAGAGCCAGAATCAGACTGAGAGGTCGGAGCCAGAATCAGACTGAGAAGTCAGAGCAAGAATCAGACTGAGAGGTTAGAGCCAGAATCAGTATGACTGGTCAGAGCTGGAATCAGACTGAGAGGTCAGAGCCGGAATCAGACTGAGAGGTCTAAACCAGAATCAAACTGAGAAGTCAGAGCCGGAATCAGACTGAAAAGTCAGAGCCAGAATAAGACTGAGAGGTTAGAGCCAGAATCAGTATGACAGGTCAGAGCTGGAATCAGACTGAGAGGTCAGAGCCGGAATAAGACTGAGAGGTCAGAGCCAGAATCAGTATGAGAGGTTAAAGACGGAATCAGACTGAGAGGTCAGAGCCAGAATCAGAATGAGAGGTCAGAGCCGGAATCAGACTGAGAGGTCAGAGCCGGAATCAGACTGAGAGGTCAGAGCCAGAATCAAACTGAGAGGTCGGAGCCAGAATCAGACTGAGAAGTCAGAGCTAGAATCAGACTGAGAGGTTAGAGCCAGAATCAGTATGACTGGTCAGAGCTGGAATCAGACTGAGAGGTCAGAGCCGGAATCAGACTGAGAGGTCAGAGCCAGAATAAGACTGAGAGGTCAGAGCCGGAATTAGTAGGAGAGGCCAGAGCCGGAATCAGACTAAGAGGTCAGAGCTTGAATCAGACTGAGAGGTCAGAGCCAGAATCAGTATGAGAGGTCAGAGACGGAATCAGACTGAGAAGTCAGAGCCAGAATCAGACTGGGAGGTCAGAGCTGGAATCAGTAGGAGAGGTCAGAGCCGGAATCAGACTGAGAGGTCAGAGCCAGAATCAGACTAAGAGGTCAGAGCCAGAATCAGACTGAGATTTCAGAGCCGGAATCAGACTGAGAGGTCAGAGCCGGAATCAGACTGAGAGGTCAGAGCCAGAATCAGACTGAGAGGTCGGAGCCAGAATCAGACTGAGAAGTCAGAGCAAGAATCAGACTGAGAGGTTAGAGCCAGAATCAGTATGACTGGTCAGAGCTGGAATCAGACTGAGAGGTCAGAGCTGGAATCAGACTGAGAGGTCAGAGCCAGAATCAGAATGAGAGGTCTGAGCCGGAATCAGACTGGGAGGTCAGAGCTGGAATCAGTAGGAGAGGTCAGAGCCGGAATCAGTAGGAGAGGTCAGAGCCGGAATCAGACTGAGAGGTCAGAGCCGGAATCAGACTGAGAGGTCAGAGCCGGAATCAGACTGAGAGGTCAGAGCAAGAATCAGACTGAGAGATCAGAGTCGGAATCAGTAGGAGAGGTCAGAGCCGGAATCAGACAGAGAGGTCAGAGCCGAAATCAGACTGAGAGGTCAGAGCCGGAATCAGACTGAGAGGTCTAAACCAGAATCAAACTGAGAAGTCAGAGCCGGAATCAGACTGAAAAGTCAGAGCCAGAATAAGACTGAGAGGTTAGAGCCAGAATCAGTATGACAGGTCAGAGCTGGAATCAGACTGAGAGGTCAGAGCCGGAATAAGACTGAGAGGTCAGAGCCAGAATCAGTATGAGAGGTTAAAGACGGAATCAGACTGAGAGGTCAGAGCCAGAATCAGAATGAGAGGTCAGAGCCGGAATCAGACTGAGAGGTCAGAGCCGGAATCAGACTGAGAGGTCAGAGCCAGAATCAGACTGAGAGGTCGGAGCCAGAATCAGACTGAGAAGTCAGAGCAAGAATCAGACTGAGAGGTTAGAGCCAGAATCAGTATGACTGGTCAGAGCTGGAATCAGACTGAGAGGTCAGAGCCGGAATCAGACTGAGAGGTCAGAGCCAGAATAAGACTGAGAGGTCAGAGCCGGAATTAGTAGGAGAGGCCAGAGCCGGAATCAGACTAAGAGGTCAGAGCTTGAATCAGACTGAGAGGTCAGAACCGGAATCATACTGAGAGGTCAGAGCCGGAATAAGACTGAGAGGTCAGAGCCGGAATCAGTATGAGAGGTCAGAGCCGGAATCAGACTGAGAGGTCAGGGCTTTAATCAGACTAAGAGGTCAGAGCCAGAATCAGACTGAGAGGTCAGAGCAAGAATCAGTATGAGAGGTCAGAACCAGAATCAGACTGAGAGGCCAGAGCTTGAATCAGACTGAGAAGTCAGAGCCAGAAACAGACTGAGAGGTCATAGCCGGAATCAGACTGAGAAGTCAGAGCCAGAATCAGACTGAGAGGTCAGAGCCAGAATCAGAATGAGAGGTCTGAGCCGGAATCAGACTGGGAGGTCAGAGCTGGAATTAGTAGGAGAGGTCAGAGCCGGAATCAGTAGGAGAGGTCAGAGCCGGAATCAGACTGAGAGGTCAGAGCCGGAATCAGTAGGAGAGCTCAGAGCCGGAATCAGACTGAGAGGTCAGAGCCGGAATCAGTAGGAGAGGTCAGAGCCGGAATCAGACTGAGAGGTCAGAGCCGGAATCAGACTGAGAGGTCAGAGCCGGAATAAGACTGAGAGGTCAGAGCCAGAATCAGACTGAGAAGTCAGCGCAAGAATCAGTCGGAGAAGTCGCAGCAAGAATCAGTATGAGAGGTCACAACCAGAATAAGAGTGAGAGGTCAGAGCCGGAATCAGTATGAGAGGTCAGAGCCAGAATCAGGCTGAGATGTCGGAGCCGAAATCAGACCGAGAGGTCAGAGCCAGAATCAGACTGAGAGGTCAGAGCCGGAATCAGTATGAGAGGTCAGAGCCGGAATCAGACTGAGAGGTCAGAGCCGGAATCAGACTGAGAAGTCAGAGCCAGAATCAGACTGAGAGGTCAGAGCCAGAATCAGAATGAGAGGTCTGAGCCGGAATCAGACTGGGAGGTCAGAGCTGGAATCAGTAGGAGAGGTCAGAGCCGGAATCAGTAGGAGAGGTCAGAGCCGGAATCAGACTGAGAGGTCAGAGCCGGAATCAGACTGAGAGGTCAGAGCCGGAATCAGACTGAGAGGTCAGAGCCGGAATCAGACTGAGAGGTCAGAGCAAGAATCAGACTGAGAGATCAGAGTCGGAATCAGTAGGAGAGGTCAGAGCCGGAATCAGACAGAGAGGTCAGAGCCGAAATCAGACTGAGAGGTCAGAGCCGGAATCAGACTGAGAGGTCTAAACCAGAATCAAACTGAGAAGTCAGAGCCGGAATCAGACTGAAAAGTCAGAGCCAGAATAAGACTGAGAGGTTAGAGCCAGAATCAGTATGACAGGTCAGAGCTGGAATCAGACTGAGAGGTCAGAGCCGGAATAAGACTGAGAGGTCAGAGCCAGAATCAGTATGAGAGGTTAAAGACGGAATCAGACTGAGAGGTCAGAGCCAGAATCAGAATGAGAGGTCAGAGCCGGAATCAGACTGAGAGGTCAGAGCCGGAATCAGACTGAGAGGTCAGAGCCAGAATCAGACTGAGAGGTCGGAGCCAGAATCAGACTGAGAAGTCAGAGCAAGAATCAGACTGAGAGGTTAGAGCCAGAATCAGTATGACTGGTCAGAGCTGGAATCAGACTGAGAGGTCAGAGCCGGAATCAGACTGAGAGGTCAGAGCCAGAATAAGACTGAGAGGTCAGAGCCGGAATTAGTAGGAGAGGCCAGAGCCGGAATCAGACTAAGAGGTCAGAGCTTGAATCAGACTGAGAGGTCAGAGCCGGAATCATACTGAGAGGTCAGAGCCGGAATAAGACTGAGAGGTCAGAGCCGGAATCAGTATGAGAGGTCAGAGCCGGAATCAGACTGAGAGGTCAGGGCTTTAATCAGACTAAGAGGTCAGAGCCAGAATCAGACTGAGAGGTCAGAGCAAGAATCAGTATGAGAGGTCAGAACCAGAATCAGACTGAGAGGCCAGAGCTTGAATCAGACTGAGAAGTCAGAGCCAGAAACAGACTGAGAGGTCATAGCCGGAATCAGACTGAGAAGTCAGAGCCAGAATCAGACTGAGAGGTCAGAGCCAGAATCAGAATGAGAGGTCTGAGCCGGAATCAGACTGGGAGGTCAGAGCTGGAATTAGTAGGAGAGGTCAGAGCCGGAATCAGTAGGAGAGGTCAGAGCCGGAATCAGACTGAGAGGTCAGAGCCGGAATCAGTAGGAGAGCTCAGAGCCGGAATCAGACTGAGAGGTCAGAGCCGGAATCAGTAGGAGAGGTCAGAGCCGGAATCAGACTGAGAGGTCAGAGCCGGAATCAGACTGAGAGGTCAGAGCCGGAATAAGACTGAGAGGTCAGAGCCAGAATCAGACTGAGAAGTCAGCGCAAGAATCAGTCGGAGAAGTCGCAGCAAGAATCAGTATGAGAGGTCACAACCAGAATAAGAGTGAGAGGTCAGAGCCGGAATCAGTATGAGAGGTCAGAGCCAGAATCAGGCTGAGATGTCGGAGCCGAAATCAGACCGAGAGGTCAGAGCCAGAATCAGACTGAGAGGTCAGAGCCGGAATCAGTATGAGAGGTCAGAGCCGGAATCAGACTGAGAGGTCAGAGCCGGAATCAGACTGAGAAGTCAGAGCCAGAATCAGACTGAGAGGTCAGAGCCAGAATCAGAATGAGAGGTCTGAGCCGGAATCAGACTGGGAGGTCAGAGCTGGAATCAGTAGGAGAGGTCAGAGCCGGAATCAGTAGGAGAGGTCAGAGCCGGAATCAGACTGAGAGGTCAGAGCCGGAATCAGACTGAGAGGTCAGAGCCGGAATCAGACTGAGAGGTCAGAGCCGGAATCAGACTGAGAGGTCAGAGCAAGAATCAGACTGAGAGATCAGAGTCGGAATCAGTAGGAGAGGTCAGAGCCGGAATCAGACAGAGAGGTCAGAGCCGAAATCAGACTGAGAGGTCAGAGCCGGAATCAGACTGAGAGGTCTAAACCAGAATCAAACTGAGAAGTCAGAGCCGGAATCAGACTGAAAAGTCAGAGCCAGAATAAGACTGAGAGGTTAGAGCCAGAATCAGTATGACAGGTCAGAGCTGGAATCAGACTGAGAGGTCAGAGCCGGAATAAGACTGAGAGGTCAGAGCCAGAATCAGTATGAGAGGTTAAAGACGGAATCAGACTGAGAGGTCAGAGCCAGAATCAGAATGAGAGGTCAGAGCCGGAATCAGACTGAGAGGTCAGAGCCGGAATCAGACTGAGAGGTCAGAGCCAGAATCAGACTGAGAGGTCGGAGCCAGAATCAGACTGAGAAGTCAGAGCAAGAATCAGACTGAGAGGTTAGAGCCAGAATCAGTATGACTGGTCAGAGCTGGAATCAGACTGAGAGGTCAGAGCCGGAATCAGACTGAGAGGTCTAAACCAGAATCAAACTGAGAAGTCAGAGCCGGAATCAGACTGAAAAGTCAGAGCCAGAATAAGACTGAGAGGTTAGAGCCAGAATCAGTATGACAGGTCAGAGCTGGAATCAGACTGAGAGGTCAGAGCCGGAATAAGACTGAGAGGTCAGAGCCAGAATCAGTATGAGAGGTTAAAGACGGAATCAGACTGAGAGGTCAGAGCCAGAATCAGAATGAGAGGTCAGAGCCGGAATCAGACTGAGAGGTCAGAGCCGGAATCAGACTGAGAGGTCAGAGCCAGAATCAGACTGAGAGGTCGGAGCCAGAATCAGACTGAGAAGTCAGAGCTAGAATCAGACTGAGAGGTTAGAGCCAGAATCAGTATGACTGGTCAGAGCTGGAATCAGACTGAGAGGTCAGAGCCGGAATCAGACTGAGAGGTCAGAGCCAGAATAAGACTGAGAGGTCAGAGCCGGAATTAGTAGGAGAGGCCAGAGCCGGAATCAGACTAAGAGGTCAGAGCTTGAATCAGACTGAGAGGTCAGAGCCAGAATCAGTATGAGAGGTCAGAGACGGAATCAGACTGAGAAGTCAGAGCCAGAATCAGACTGGGAGGTCAGAGCTGGAATCAGTAGGAGAGGTCAGAGCCGGAATCAGACTGAGAGGTCAGAGCCAGAATCAGACTAAGAGGTCAGAGCCAGAATCAGACTGAGATTTCAGAGCCGGAATCAGACTGAGAGGTCAGAGCCGGAATCAGACTGAGAGGTCAGAGCCAGAATCAGACTGAGAGGTCGGAGCCAGAATCAGACTGAGAAGTCAGAGCAAGAATCAGACTGAGAGGTTAGAGCCAGAATCAGTATGACTGGTCAGAGCTGGAATCAGACTGAGAGGTCAGAGCTGGAATCAGACTGAGAGGTCAGAGCCAGAATCAGAATGAGAGGTCTGAGCCGGAATCAGACTGGGAGGTCAGAGCTGGAATCAGTAGGAGAGGTCAGAGCCGGAATCAGTAGGAGAGGTCAGAGCCGGAATCAGACTGAGAGGTCAGAGCCGGAATCAGACTGAGAGGTCAGAGCCGGAATCAGACTGAGAGGTCAGAGCCGGAATCAGACTGAGAGGTCAGAGCAAGAATCAGACTGAGAGATCAGAGTCGGAATCAGTAGGAGAGGTCAGAGCCGGAATCAGACAGAGAGGTCAGAGCCGAAATCAGACTGAGAGGTCAGAGCCGGAATCAGACTGAGAGGTCTAAACCAGAATCAAACTGAGAAGTCAGAGCCGGAATCAGACTGAAAAGTCAGAGCCAGAATAAGACTGAGAGGTTAGAGCCAGAATCAGTATGACAGGTCAGAGCTGGAATCAGACTGAGAGGTCAGAGCCGGAATAAGACTGAGAGGTCAGAGCCAGAATCAGTATGAGAGGTTAAAGACGGAATCAGACTGAGAGGTCAGAGCCAGAATCAGAATGAGAGGTCAGAGCCGGAATCAGACTGAGAGGTCAGAGCCGGAATCAGACTGAGAGGTCAGAGCCAGAATCAGACTGAGAGGTCGGAGCCAGAATCAGACTGAGAAGTCAGAGCAAGAATCAGACTGAGAGGTTAGAGCCAGAATCAGTATGACTGGTCAGAGCTGGAATCAGACTGAGAGGTCAGAGCCGGAATCAGACTGAGAGGTCAGAGCCAGAATAAGACTGAGAGGTCAGAGCCGGAATTAGTAGGAGAGGCCAGAGCCGGAATCAGACTAAGAGGTCAGAGCTTGAATCAGACTGAGAGGTCAGAGCCGGAATCATGCTGAGAGGTCAGAGCCGGAATAAGACTGAGAGGTCAGAGCCGGAATCAGTATGAGAGGTCAGAGCCGGAATCAGACTGAGAGGTCAGGGCTTTAATCAGACTAAGAGGTCAGAGCCAGAATCAGACTGAGAGGTCAGAGCAAGAATCAGTATGAGAGGTCAGAACCAGAATCAGACTGAGAGGCCAGAGCTTGAATCAGACTGAGAAGTCAGAGCCAGAAACAGACTGAGAGGTCATAGCCGGAATCAGACTGAGAAGTCAGAGCCAGAATCAGACTGAGAGGTCAGAGCCAGAATCAGAATGAGAGGTCTGAGCCGGAATCAGACTGGGAGGTCAGAGCTGGAATTAGTAGGAGAGGTCAGAGCCGGAATCAGTAGGAGAGGTCAGAGCCGGAATCAGACTGAGAGGTCAGAGCCGGAATCAGTAGGAGAGCTCAGAGCCGGAATCAGACTGAGAGGTCAGAGCCGGAATCAGTAGGAGAGGTCAGAGCCGGAATCAGACTGAGAGGTCAGAGCCGGAATCAGACTGAGAGGTTAGAGCCGGAATAAGACTGAGAGGTCAGAGCCAGAATCAGACTGAGAAGTCAGCGCAAGAATCAGTCGGAGAAGTCGCAGCAAGAATCAGTATGAGAGGTCACAACCAGAATAAGAGTGAGAGGTCAGAGCCGGAATCAGTATGAGAGGTCAGAGCCAGAATCAGGCTGAGATGTCGGAGCCGAAATCAGACCGAGAGGTCAGAGCCAGAATCAGACTGAGAGGTCAGAGCCGGAATCAGTATGAGAGGTCAGAGCCGGAATCAGACTGAGAGGTCAGAGCCGGAATCAGACTGAGAAGTCAGAGCCAGAATCAGACTGAGAGGTCAGAGCCAGAATCAGAATGAGAGGTCTGAGCCGGAATCAGACTGGGAGGTCAGAGCTGGAATCAGTAGGAGAGGTCAGAGCCGGAATCAGTAGGAGAGGTCAGAGCCGGAATCAGACTGAGAGGTCAGAGCCGGAATCAGACTGAGAGGTCAGAGCCGGAATCAGACTGAGAGGTCAGAGCCGGAATCAGACTGAGAGGTCAGAGCAAGAATCAGACTGAGAGATCAGAGTCGGAATCAGTAGGAGAGGTCAGAGCCGGAATCAGACATGGTCAGAGCCGAAATCAGACTGAGAGGTCAGAGCCGGAATCAGACTGAGAGGTCTAAACCAGAATCAAACTGAGAAGTCAGAGCCGGAATCAGACTGAAAAGTCAGAGCCAGAATAAGACTGAGAGGTTAGAGCCAGAATCAGTATGACAGGTCAGAGCTGGAATCAGACTGAGAGGTCAGAGCCGGAATAAGACTGAGAGGTCAGAGCCAGAATCAGTATGAGAGGTTAAAGACGGAATCAGACTGAGAGGTCAGAGCCAGAATCAGAATGAGAGGTCAGAGCCGGAATCAGACTGAGAGGTCAGAGCCGGAATCAGACTGAGAGGTCAGAGCCAGAATCAGACTGAGAGGTCGGAGCCAGAATCAGACTGAGAAGTCAGAGCAAGAATCAGACTGAGAGGTTAGAGCCAGAATCAGTATGACTGGTCAGAGCTGGAATCAGACTGAGAGGTCAGAGCCGGAATCAGACTGAGAGGTCAGAGCCAGAATAAGACTGAGAGGTCAGAGCCGGAATTAGTAGGAGAGGCCAGAGCCGGAATCAGACTAAGAGGTCAGAGCTTGAATCAGACTGAGAGGTCAGAGCCGGAATCATACTGAGAGGTCAGAGCCGGAATAAGACTGAGAGGTCAGAGCCGGAATCAGTATGAGAGGTCAGAGCCGGAATCAGACTGAGAGGTCAGGGCTTTAATCAGACTAAGAGGTCAGAGCCAGAATCAGACTGAGAGGTCAGAGCAAGAATCAGTATGAGAGGTCAGAACCAGAATCAGACTGAGAGGCCAGAGCTTGAATCAGACTGAGAAGTCAGAGCCAGAAACAGACTGAGAGGTCATAGCCGGAATCAGACTGAGAAGTCAGAGCCAGAATCAGACTGAGAGGTCAGAGCCAGAATCAGAATGAGAGGGGTCATGAGCCGGAATCAGACTGGGAGGTCAGAGCTGGAATTAGTAGGAGAGGTCAGAGCCGGAATCAGTAGGAGAGGTCAGAGCCGGAATCAGACTGAGAGGTCAGAGCCGGAATCAGTAGGAGAGCTCAGAGCCGGAATCAGACTGAGAGGTCAGAGCCGGAATCAGTAGGAGAGGTCAGAGCCGGAATCAGACTGAGAGGTCAGAGCCGGAATCAGACTGAGAGGTCAGAGCCGGAATAAGACTGAGAGGTCAGAGCCAGAATCAGACTGAGAAGTCAGCGCAAGAATCAGTCGGAGAAGTCGCAGCAAGAATCAGTATGAGAGGTCACAACCAGAATAAGAGTGAGAGGTCAGAGCCGGAATCAGTATGAGAGGTCAGAGCCAGAATCAGGCTGAGATGTCGGAGCCGAAATCAGACCGAGAGGTCAGAGCCAGAATCAGACTGAGAGGTCAGAGCCGGAATCAGTATGAGAGGTCAGAGCCGGAATCAGACTGAGAGGTCAGAGCCGGAATCAGACTGAGAAGTCAGAGCCAGAATCAGACTGAGAGGTCAGAGCCAGAATCAGAATGAGAGGTCTGAGCCGGAATCAGACTGGGAGGTCAGAGCTGGAATCAGTAGGAGAGGTCAGAGCCGGAATCAGTAGGAGAGGTCAGAGCCGGAATCAGACTGAGAGGTCAGAGCCGGAATCAGACTGAGAGGTCAGAGCCGGAATCAGACTGAGAGGTCAGAGCCGGAATCAGACTGAGAGGTCAGAGCAAGAATCAGACTGAGAGATCAGAGTCGGAATCAGTAGGAGAGGTCAGAGCCGGAATCAGACAGAGAGGTCAGAGCCGAAATCAGACTGAGAGGTCAGAGCCGGAATCAGACTGAGAGGTCTAAACCAGAATCAAACTGAGAAGTCAGAGCCGGAATCAGACTGAAAAGTCAGAGCCAGAATAAGACTGAGAGGTTAGAGCCAGAATCAGTATGACAGGTCAGAGCTGGAATCAGACTGAGAGGTCAGAGCCGGAATAAGACTGAGAGGTCAGAGCCAGAATCAGTATGAGAGGTTAAAGACGGAATCAGACTGAGAGGTCAGAGCCAGAATCAGAATGAGAGGTCAGAGCCGGAATCAGACTGAGAGGTCAGAGCCGGAATCAGACTGAGAGGTCAGAGCCAGAATCAGACTGAGAGGTCGGAGCCAGAATCAGACTGAGAAGTCAGAGCAAGAATCAGACTGAGAGGTTAGAGCCAGAATCAGTATGACTGGTCAGAGCTGGAATCAGACTGAGAGGTCAGAGCCGGAATCAGACTGAGAGGTCTAAACCAGAATCAAACTGAGAAGTCAGAGCCGGAATCAGACTGAAAAGTCAGAGCCAGAATAAGACTGAGAGGTTAGAGCCAGAATCAGTATGACAGGTCAGAGCTGGAATCAGACTGAGAGGTCAGAGCCGGAATAAGACTGAGAGGTCAGAGCCAGAATCAGTATGAGAGGTTAAAGACGGAATCAGACTGAGAGGTCAGAGCCAGAATCAGAATGAGAGGTCAGAGCCGGAATCAGACTGAGAGGTCAGAGCCGGAATCAGACTGAGAGGTCAGAGCCAGAATCAGACTGAGAGGTCGGAGCCAGAATCAGACTGAGAAGTCAGAGCAAGAATCAGACTGAGAGGTTAGAGCCAGAATCAGTATGACTGGTCAGAGCTGGAATCAGACTGAGAGGTCAGAGCCGGAATCAGACTGAGAGGTCAGAGCCAGAATAAGACTGAGAGGTCAGAGCCGGATCTAGTAGGAGAGGCCAGAGCCGGAATCAGACTAAGAGGTCAGAGCTTGAATCAGACTGAGAGGTCAGAGCCGGAATCAGACTGAGAGGTCAGAGCCGGAATAAGACTGAGAGGTCAGAGCCGGAATCAGTATGAGAGGTCAGAGCCGGAATCAGACTGAGAGGTCAGGGCTTTAATCAGACTAAGAGGTCAGAGCCAGAATCAGACTGAGAGGTCAGAGCAAGAATCAGTATGAGAGGTCAGAACCAGAATCAGACTGAGAGGCCAGAGCTTGAATCAGACTGAGAAGTCAGAGCCAGAATCAGACTGAGAGGTCATAGCCGGAATCAGACTGAGAAGTCAGAGCCAGAATCAGACTGAGAGGTCAGAGCCAGAATCAGAATGAGAAATCTGAGCCGGAATCAGACTGGGAGGTCAGAGCTGGAATTAGTAGGAGAGGTCAGAGCCGGAATCAGTAGGAGAGGTCAGAGCCGGAATCAGACTGAGAGGTCAGAGCCGGAATCAGTAGGAGAGGTCAGAGCCGGAATCAGACTGAGAGGTCAGAGCCGGAATCAGACTGAGAGGTCAGAGCCGGAATAAGACTGAGAGGTCAGAGCCAGAATCAGACTGAGAAGTCAGCGCAAGAATCAGTCGGAGAAGTCGCAGCAAGAATCAGTATGAGAGGTCACAACCAGAATAAGAGTGAGAGGTCAGAGCCGGAATCAGTATGAGAGGTCAGAGCCAGAATCAGGCTGAGATGTCAGAGCCGAAATCAGACCGAGAGGTCAGAGCCAGAATCAGACTGAGAGGTCAGAGTCGGAATCAGTAGGAGAGGTCAGAGACGGAATCAGACTGAGAGGTCAGAGCCAGAATAAGACAGAGAGGTCAGAGAAAGAATCAGACTGAGAAGTCAGCGCAAGAATCAGTCGGAGAAGTCGCAGCCAGAATCAGTATGAGAGGTCACAACCAGAATAAGAGTGAGAGGTCAGAGCCGGAATCAGTATGAGAGGTCGGAGCCAGAATCAGGCTGAGATTTTAGAGCCGAAAACCGACCGAGAGGTCAGAGCCAGAATCAGACTGAGAGGTCAGAGTCGGAATCAGTAGGAGAGGTCAGAGACGGAATCAGACTGAGAGGTCAGAGCCAGAATAAGACAGAGAGGTCAGAGAAAGAATCAGTATAAGAGGTCAGAGCCAGAATCAGACTGAGAGGTCAAAGCCAGAATCAGACTGCGAAGTCAGAGCCAGAATCAGACTGAGAGGTCAGAGCCAGAATCAGAATGAGAGGTCAGAGCGGGAATCAGACTGGGAGGTCAGAGCTGGAATTAGTAGGAGAGGTCAGAGCCGGAATCAGTAGGAGAGGTCAGAGCCGGAATCAGACTGAGAGGTCAGAGCCGGAATCAGACTGAGAGGTCAGAGCCAGAATCAGACTGAGAGGTCGGAGCCAGAATCAGACTGAGAAGTCAGAGCCAGAATCAGACTGAGAGGTTCGAGCAAGAATCAGTATGACTGGTCAGAGCCGGAATCAGACTGAGAGGTCAGAGCCGGAATCAGACTGAGAGGTCAGAGCCAGAATAAGACTGAGAGGTCAGAGCCGGAATCAGTAGGAGAGGCCAGAGCCGGAATCAGACTAAGAGTTCAGAGCTGGAATCAGACTGAGAGGTCAGAGCCGGAATCAGACTGAGAGGTCAGAGCCGGAATCAGACTGAGAGGTCAGAGCCGGAATCAGTATGAGAGGTCAGAGCCGGAATCAGACTGAGAGGTCAGGGCTTGAATCAGACTAAGAGGTCAGAGCCAGAATCAGACTGAGAGGTCAGAGCAAGAATCAGTATGAGAGGTCAGAGCCGGAATCAGACTGAGAGGTCAGAGCCAGAATAAGACTGAGAGGTCAGAGCCGGAATCAGTAGGACAGGCCAGAGCCGGAATCAGACTAAGAGGTCAGAGCTGGAATCAGACTGAGAGGTCAGAGCCGGAATCAGACTGAGAGGTCAGAGCCGGAATCAGACTGAGAGGTCAGAGCCGGAATCAGTATGAGAGGTCAGAGCCGGAATCAGACTGAGAGGTCAGAGCCGGAATCAGACTGAGAAGTCAGAGCCAGAATCAGACTGAGAGGTCAGAGCCAGAATCAGAATGAGAGGTCTGAGCCGGAATCAGACTGGTAGGTCAGAGCTGGAATCAGTAGGAGAGGTCAGAGCCGGAATCAGTAGGAGAGGTCAGAGCCGGAATCAGACTGAGAGGTCAGAGCCGGAATCAGACTGAGAGGTCAGAGCCGGAATCAGACTGAGAAGTCAGAGCCAGAATCAGACTGAGAGGTCAGAGCAAGAATCAGACTGAGAGGTCAGAGTCGGAATCAGTAGGAGAGGTCAGAGCCGGAATCAGACTGAGAGGTCAGAGCCGAAATCAGACTGAGAGGTCAGAGCCGGAATCAGACTGAGAGGTCTGAGCCAGAATCAAACTGAGAAGTCAGAGCCGGAATCAGACTGAAAAGTCAGAGCCAGAATAGGACTGAGAGGTTAGAGCCAGAATCAGTATGACAGGTCAGAGCTGGAATCAGACTGAGAGGTCAGAGTCGGAATCAGTAGGAGAGGTCAAAGCCGGAATCAGACTGAGATTTCAGAGCCGGAATCAGACTGAGAGGTCAGAGCCGGAATCAGACTGAGAGGTCAGAGCCAGAATCAGACTGAGAGGTCGGAGCCAGAATCAGACTGAGAAGTCAGAGCAAGAATCAGACTGAGAGGTTAGAGCCAGAATCAGTATGACTGGTCAGAGCTGGAATCAGACTGAGAGGTCAGAGCCGGAATCAGACTGAGAGGTCAGAGCCAGAATAAGACTGAGAGGTCAGAGCCGGAATCAGTAGGAGAGGCCAGAGCCGGAATCAGACTAAGAGGTCAGAGCTGGAATCAGACTGAGAGGTAAGAGCCGGAATCAGACTGAGAGGTCAGAGCCGGAATAAGACTGAGAGGTCAGAGCCGGAATCAGTATGAGAGGTCAGAGCCAGAATCAGACTGAGAGGTCAGGGCTTTAATCAGACTAAGAGGTCAGAGCCAGAATCACACTGAGAGGTCAGAGCAAGAATCAGTATGAGAGGACAGAACCAGAATCAGACTGAGAGGCCAGAGCTTGAATCAGACTGAGAAGTCAGAGCCAGAATCAGACTGAGAGGTCATAGCCGGAATCAGACTGAGAAGTCAGAGCCAGAATCAGACTGAGAGGTCAGAGCCAGAATCAGAATGAGAGGTCTGAGCCGGAATCAGACTGGGAGGTCAGAGCTGGAATTAGTAGGAGAGGTCAGAGCCGGAATCAGTAGGAGAGGTCAGAGCCGGAATCAGACTGAGAGGTCAGAGCCGGAATCAGTAGGAGAGGTCAGAGCCGGAATCAGACTGAGAGGTCAAAGCCGGAATCAGTAGGAGAGGTCAGAGCCGGAATCAGACTGAGAGGTCAGAGCCGGAATAAGACTGAGAGGTCAGAGCCAGAATCAGACTGAGAAGTCAGCGCAAGAATCAGTCGGAAAAGTCGCAGCAAGAATCAGTATGAGAGGTCACAACCAGAATAAGAGTGAGAGGTCAGAGCCGGAATCAGTATGAGAGGTCAGAGACAGAATCAGGCTGAGATGTCAGAACCGAAATCAGACCGAGAGGTCAGAGCCAGAATCAGACTGAGAGGTCAGAGTCGGAATCAGTAGGAGAGGTCAGAGATGGAATCAGACTGAGAGGTCAGAGCCAGAATAAGACAGAGAGGTCAGAGAAAGAATCAGTATAAGAGGTCAGAGCCAGAATCAGACTGAGAGGTCAGAGCCGGAATCAGTATGAGAGGTCAGAGCCGGAATCAGACTGAGAGGTCAGAGCCGGAATCAGACTGAGAAGTCAGAGCCAGAATCAGACTGAGAGGTCAGAGCCAGAATCAGAATGAGAGGTCTGAGCCGGAATCAGACTGGGAGGTCAGAGCTGGAATCAGTATGAGAGGTCAGAACCAGAATCAGACTGAGAGGTCAGAGCCGGAATAAGACTGAGAGGTCAGAGCCAGAATCAGTATGAGAGGTTAAAGACGGAATCAGACTGAGAGGTCAGAGCCAGAATCAGAATGAGAGGTCAGAGCCGGAATCAGACTGAGAGGTCAGAGCCGGAATCAGACTGAGAGGTCAGAGCCAGAATCAGACTGAGAGGTCGGAGCCAGAATCAGACTGAGAAGTCAGAGCAAGAATCAGACTGAGAGGTTAGAGCCAGAATCAGTATGACTGGTCAGAGCTGGAATCAGACTGAGAGGTCAGAGCCGGAATCAGACTGAGAGGTCAGAGCCAGAATAAGACTGAGAGGTCAGAGCCGGAATTAGTAGGAGAGGCCAGAGCCGGAATCAGACTAAGAGGTCAGAGCTTGAATCAGACTGAGAGGTCAGAGCCGGAATCATACTGAGAGGTCAGAGCCGGAATAAGACTGAGAGGTCAGAGCCGGAATCAGTATGAGAGGTCAGAGCCGGAATCAGACTGAGAGGTCAGGGCTTTAATCAGACTAAGAGGTCAGAGCCAGAATCAGACTGAGAGGTCAGAGCAAGAATCAGTATGAGAGGTCAGAACCAGAATCAGACTGAGAGGCCAGAGCTTGAATCAGACTGAGAAGTCAGAGCCAGAAACAGACTGAGAGGTCATAGCCGGAATCAGACTGAGAAGTCAGAGCCAGAATCAGACTGAGAGGTCAGAGCCAGAATCAGAATGAGAGGTCTGAGCCGGAATCAGACTGGGAGGTCAGAGCTGGAATTAGTAGGAGAGGTCAGAGCCGGAATCAGTAGGAGAGGTCAGAGCCGGAATCAGACTGAGAGGTCAGAGCCGGAATCAGTAGGAGAGCTCAGAGCCGGAATCAGACTGAGAGGTCAGAGCCGGAATCAGTAGGAGAGGTCAGAGCCGGAATCAGACTGAGAGGTCAGAGCCGGAATCAGACTGAGAGGTCAGAGCCGGAATAAGACTGAGAGGTCAGAGCCAGAATCAGACTGAGAAGTCAGCGCAAGAATCAGTCGGAGAAGTCGCAGCAAGAATCAGTATGAGAGGTCACAACCAGAATAAGAGTGAGAGGTCAGAGCCGGAATCAGTATGAGAGGTCAGAGCCAGAATCAGGCTGAGATGTCGGAGCCGAAATCAGACCGAGAGGTCAGAGCCAGAATCAGACTGAGAGGTCAGAGCCGGAATCAGTATGAGAGGTCAGAGCCGGAATCAGACTGAGAGGTCAGAGCCGGAATCAGACTGAGAAGTCAGAGCCAGAATCAGACTGAGAGGTCAGAGCCAGAATCAGAATGAGAGGTCTGAGCCGGAATCAGACTGGGAGGTCAGAGCTGGAATCAGTAGGAGAGGTCAGAGCCGGAATCAGTAGGAGAGGTCAGAGCCGGAATCAGACTGAGAGGTCAGAGCCGGAATCAGACTGAGAGGTCAGAGCCGGAATCAGACTGAGAGGTCAGAGCCGGAATCAGACTGAGAGGTCAGAGCAAGAATCAGACTGAGAGATCAGAGTCGGAATCAGTAGGAGAGGTCAGAGCCGGAATCAGACAGAGAGGTCAGAGCCGAAATCAGACTGAGAGGTCAGAGCCGGAATCAGACTGAGAGGTCTAAACCAGAATCAAACTGAGAAGTCAGAGCCGGAATCAGACTGAAAAGTCAGAGCCAGAATAAGACTGAGAGGTTAGAGCCAGAATCAGTATGACAGGTCAGAGCTGGAATCAGACTGAGAGGTCAGAGCCGGAATAAGACTGAGAGGTCAGAGCCAGAATCAGTATGAGAGGTTAAAGACGGAATCAGACTGAGAGGTCAGAGCCAGAATCAGAATGAGAGGTCAGAGCCGGAATCAGACTGAGAGGTCAGAGCCGGAATCAGACTGAGAGGTCAGAGCCAGAATCAGACTGAGAGGTCGGAGCCAGAATCAGACTGAGAAGTCAGAGCAAGAATCAGACTGAGAGGTTAGAGCCAGAATCAGTATGACTGGTCAGAGCTGGAATCAGACTGAGAGGTCAGAGCCGGAATCAGACTGAGAGGTCTAAACCAGAATCAAACTGAGAAGTCAGAGCCGGAATCAGACTGAAAAGTCAGAGCCAGAATAAGACTGAGAGGTTAGAGCCAGAATCAGTATGACAGGTCAGAGCTGGAATCAGACTGAGAGGTCAGAGCCGGAATAAGACTGAGAGGTCAGAGCCAGAATCAGTATGAGAGGTTAAAGACGGAATCAGACTGAGAGGTCAGAGCCAGAATCAGAATGAGAGGTCAGAGCCGGAATCAGACTGAGAGGTCAGAGCCGGAATCAGACTGAGAGGTCAGAGCCAGAATCAGACTGAGAGGTCGGAGCCAGAATCAGACTGAGAAGTCAGAGCCAGAATCAGACTGAGAGGTTCGAGCAAGAATCAGTATGACTGGTCAGAGCCGGAATCAGACTGAGAGGTCAGAGCCGGAATCAGACTGAGAGGTCAGAGCCAGAATAAGACTGAGAGGTCAGAGCCGGAATCAGTAGGAGAGGCCAGAGCCGGAATCAGACTAAGAGTTCAGAGCTGGAATCAGACTGAGAGGTCAGAGCCGGAATCAGACTGAGAGGTCAGAGCCGGAATCAGACTGAGAGGTCAGAGCCGGAATCAGTATGAGAGGTCAGAGCCGGAATCAGACTGAGAGGTCAGGGCTTGAATCAGACTAAGAGGTCAGAGCCAGAATCAGACTGAGAGGTCAGAGCAAGAATCAGTATGAGAGGTCAGAGCCGGAATCAGACTGAGAGGTCAGAGCCAGAATAAGACTGAGAGGTCAGAGCCGGAATCAGTAGGACAGGCCAGAGCCGGAATCAGACT